>NC_071101.1:45700000-45807500 GCF_024256425.1 Clarias gariepinus | reverse complement strand
GCGCTCATCAGCAACGGCCTGGCTGCCTACACCTACATCACTGGTAACCTTCACACAAACTTCACACAACCTTTACACAACACTTCAGCAACCTTTTCGAACCGTGTCAGGTTTTAGTCACGCTCTCCCCTTTTCGTTCGTCCATCGATTTCTTCCTAAAGTAACGTCACACACTCTGATGGAGATCTTTAAGCGTTAATTAGCTGAGTAGATTAGAAAAGGGGGAGGAGATGAAGTGAAGGTGGGCGGAGTTAGTGTAAAAGAGGTAGTTGGGGAACTAGTTCCCTGTAGATCGATATCTCCTGCTCTATCCATTACCTACCCACCTGCCTACTTATCTCTCCTTGTGTGTGTGTGTGTCTCCACAGAGCACCCGGAGCGCTGTGCGCTGTACTTCATGTGTGGTGTGTGTGTGGGTCTGTTCCTCACACTCTTCGCACTGGTGGTGCAGATCTCCTGCAGGACGGAGTGTAAGCAGAGGCGGCAAGCCGTCGCCAAGAAACGTCCCCGTCCGGCTGACTCGGACTCGGATTCCGACTCTGATTCGGACTGGGACTCGGGCTCGGACCTGTCGTCGCGGCGACGGCGGCGCTTCGAGCGCACCCTGAACACGAACGTGTTCACCTCGGCGGAGGAGCTGGAGCGGGCTCAGCGCCTGGAGGAGCGGGAACGGATCATCCGCGAGATCTGGATGAACGGACAGCCTGACGTCCCAGGGACACGGAGCCTCAACCGCTACTATTAAACGCGCGCGCACACACAAGTACACACACGTACACATACACACAACATAAAAGTGTGGATATTGCTGGGATCTGTAGTGTTTACAAAGGACACGACCAGAAACTGACCTGTACGAGTGCCTGCTAACACTTAACCTTTAGTACCCTGAGGTCAAAGGTCACTCTAATATGAGGACCTCCCTGGAGTTTAAAGGACGCTAACAAGCCTGGTTGTGGGCAGCTCAGAAAGGACCAAGTGGCGTTCTGATTGGTCCTCTGGCGTTCTGATGGGTCCGTTCTTTGTGTCTGTCAGAACAGGAGGCGGGACTCTAGAGGACAAGACTAAACTTCAGCTACAGTGAGTCTGAAGACTGTGTGAAACAGGAACGTGATTAATTTTACCCATCAGCCCAGGTGACAGTCTCGAAAGCGCCACAGAGCGAGTTTGACTTGTGTGTGCGGCTCGCTGGCTCCCTCTACAGGTCGAACTGGAACACACACCTTGAGTGAAATGACGCTTTGCCTTTAAAAACAACAACAACAACAAAAAACATATCTATCTATCTATATATACAGAAACGCTTGGAATTCATCTCAGCCCTTATAAAGTTTATATTTTGAATATTTAATATTTTGTGTAATTTCTTCTCTGGATAGTTATGATGTATTTTTATACTGTGGCAGCTCAGGGATGTAATCTGAGTGTTTCCTTGTAAATCGATGCTGAAGATCTAATTCCTGGCGAAAAACTAAAAGGAATTAGCGAAACATGTTGAACGGTAAACCTCAAAGAGGTTGTGTTTATCGCAAGTGTGTGTTCGCGCAGGATGTTATGTTTTTATGCAAATCAATCAAGTCATGTGCCTTATTCAGAACAGAGGACACGTCGTAATGCTGCCTAGCTCCGCCCACTTTGGTGGTTGTGGTGTGTTTTGACTCCGTCTCGGTTCCACCTATTCACCTCGCTCGGCTACAACCTTTAAATCCATGCTTTACGATGTTCAGCTAAAGGCCTCATGGTACCACTGAAACCATGGCAACAGGAATACGATAATTGGTACATGACCACTGACGTGATTGGTCGAGGATCGGTTTAAGTGACGCGACGTTTGACAAGCGGGTGTAAACACCGCACAGGGTTAGACGGCGCCACCTACTGAAAGCCATCAGGGATTTTTCCACCTGTCGTCATGGCAACCTGGTTTCTTAGCCGTTCACTAGCACTCGAGATGAAGTAAAACAACGCAGAACATGTATACGAGACGGATTTTAATCTAATCCTGTCACTCTGCTTATAAAGAGGAATGGCAAAAGCTGGAGTAATAGCACGCGAAACCACACCCTCTAGACGCTCAAGTCTAACTCCGCCCACTGCAACCAGGCCGTGGAGTACAAGCGTGTTTAACAGGTTTACGTTCAGGCGCTTTTAATTAGCGTTTTTACCCGATGCATTTCCATTCACGTATGTAATATTTAAAAATAGCTTTAAAGTAAAAAAAAAAAAAAAAAAAAGTCACATGGTGCAGCTGTATAGATACATAGAGATACTGTATATGTAACTAAAACACACACAACCAAAGAGGACATTTTGTGTGTTTAGGTTGAAGAAAATCACAGAAAACGCCAAAAGCACTTATTGAAGATGAATAGATGAACCCAAAATATTCATCTATACGTTTTTCGTTCATCAGCAAAAAAATAAATATATAAATATATATATACATATTCATGACACACACTTCCTGTATGATAATATTCCTCACTATAATCATTCAACGTTGAATTTTCGCCTCAGTGTAGTTACAGAAATTCAAACATGTTTTATTGTTTGCTTCTTCTTCTCCTTCATTGTTGTTTAACGTCGGTTAGAATCCAGTAGGTTACATTATCGCCAGCTCCAGGTGTCATTCTCCCTCGTCCTCCCAGCCCCTTAAAGATGATTTTTCAGGCCAGCCTTCCCTAAAATGTCTAATGCATCCTTCTCTTATCCAGTCCCATTGTTTTGCTTTTTTTTACTTTATTATAATTGCAGTGCTATTAAGGTTTTGCATTTCAATTACACCTAACCAATCAGCGATGAGCTGTTATGACCTCATACCCATGTCACAGGAAGTCCTCCTGGTCTAGAGCTGGAACCTTCGGTACACTACGAGGATGAGCAGACGATATAGAGAACAGCACATTTCCCGCTGTGTTCATGCTTTTTTTTAGAACATAATTTGAAAATGTCCGACCCTTTGCACTGCGATGACACCAGCAATCAAAGTTTTTTCCCCCCAGACGGATTCTTCGCAGTTTGCTGTAAAAGTAGCGGTTCATATGATTGAATAGGGGTTGCAGTGCAGTCGGCTACGCTTGTAGGGAGCATTTTCTCTTCATACAGGAAGTACAGTGTTACTGAGGAAGGAGCGCTGTACTGTACAGGAGTGTGTGTTAGTAATTTATACCAGCTAGAGCGCACTGGGGAGTCAGGAATAACGTCCAGAGGAACCTGTTTGTGTTCTTGCAACCAGTGCTTTACATGCATTAACCAGAAAAAGATGTTTGGAATAAATTTCTAATAACATTGTTGGTGTCATATTTTTATTATTATTATTATTATTATTATTTTAAAGATAAGCATGCCCTCTAGTGGCAAAATCCCATATCACACAGCACAGCAAAAAGCATATTAAAGCTGATAAATAATTTTATTTTGTGTGTTGTTAAAACTTAAATTAAAAATAATTTTAAACAAACTGGAATCAGTGTTGCAGTTTCTTAGTATAATAGAACTTAGTTTTTAATTATCAGGCTGTGTTTAGTGTAATTTGTGGTTGTATTAGACATTTTCTTTAGTATTGTGTCAACAAATTTGGACTGAAAGCTAATATCATCAATAATATTTTGTCTCGTTGTCTTATAAGGTGTGTGTGTGTGCGTGTTTATGTTTATACCCAGTAAAAAAGGGCTGTATTAGCCTCTTGCTAGCCTCCTTTATATTGGAAAAAAACAGCTTTATTTACATCAATGCGAGACTTCAATTTTTTTTTTTTTTTTTTACTTTATTTGCGGTTATCATTAATATATTTTCACTAAGGCATCTTAAATACTTAAAAAGTAGAAACATTTTTAAATACTACTAATAAAAACCTTACATAACTTTTTAAGCAAATCCAAAACAATTGCGCCATCTTGGAAAGGTGACCCATCCAAGATGGCGGCGACGTTGACGTGTCCGGTTTCGTCAAATGTATGTACGCTCCACTTCAGTTTAAATTCACCATGGAAACCGTTACCATGGCTACCACGAGTAACACAGAGACGCATGCTCAGATAGTGACGTGCATGAAAGAAGGTCTCAGGGGAGTCAGGGAACTTTTTTTTTATTTGAAGACTATTAAGTGATTAATTAAAAGTATTTGAGTGAATTATTGTTTTTATTAGGCGTATAATAATGTCCGTGAGCAGAGCGCGCGAGCTTCCGTTCCTGCCAGGAAACACATTCCGGGACACAACGGTGAGAAACTTTATACACTAAATAACACTAAACAAAATAAATAGCGAAAACAAGTCACAATAATTTGACTTTTATGGGAAATATTATGAAAAATAGAAGCCAAAATAAAAATAAAAAACAAGAAAACACTAAACTGATTCATATTTCCGATGTTTTACGACAGATGATAGACACATCTATCTTTACGACATCTGAGTTACATTTACGTCGTATAAGTTTTAAAAACCCTCCTGAGGCAATTTATCTAAAATCCAGCTCACTAAGTGTTATTAAGCTAAATAACAGTTATCACACATTCTTACTAGTTAAGATTAGAATATGTAGAATGTAAAATTTAATATTTATTAGAATAACACAATATATTCATCAAAATAATAATAATAAATTCTTTAAATATAGTATAGCAAAGCAGCGATGATCGGGCCCAAGCACCTGCACCATCGAAAGAGAGCACCAGAAGGTTACCATAGTGGGGGAAGTGGGCACATGCATTTAAAGGGGAAATACTAACACCATTATTATGACATAATACATTATAAATCTATATAATTACATACAACTACGGAAGTTATTAGCCACTTTTTCACCATACGTTTAAGGCCTCGCCATGGCTGAACTATTTGAGATATCAAAAATCTCTTCACAATTTTGCATCCTTAATGTTGCGAGATTATATTGGCCCAGTTTAGTGGCGACCGTATAAATCCCTTAGGAGGAGTATATCAAATTGTGTGCGTTTGGCAAATAACCCAAAACAACTGAATTCCTGTTGAGTAGAGTCCACGTCACACACGGTGAAAGTTGTTCAGCTTAATGAGATCTAAAGGACTGTCGGGTTCTAGATGTACGTGCAAGTGCATATTGAGCATGTTAAGATTTCCAAAAAGCCCCAGATGATGTCATAGTGCTTAGGCCCTAATAAGTCTATTTAAGTACATTGTTTCTAACTGTAATTCCTATCCTAAGTCTAACCCTAGAGAAGAGGAGCACTTATTAGATGTCTTCATCCCATAAGCTGCATTTTTCATCTAATTCAAGTAGTAATAATCTTCCAACATTCTGCATGTGCTGTTTTTTTATTAAATGATCCCTCCTACGCAGAGGTCAGCCTTCCACAGACCGCAGACTTTATCCTATAAGAACGGTTACGCTCTACCCACCCGGCCCCGAGTGGGGATCGGTCAGCAGCCCTTACCCTCGGAAACGCTTCTCCATAACGAGATAAACCAGCTGTCCATGCCAATCTCCATCGTCTCACAAGACACGTCCACAGACACTCCTCCAACCGAGTTCATCCCAGCGCACGTCGCCTATGACAAAAAGGTAACAGATGCTTTTCCATTTTTCACAAACAGCGCTGCGTTACCTGAGGGTAGCCGTCATCATGCGAAGAATTCACACAATCCTGACATGACCCAAACCTGTCCCCCCCCCCCCGTTCCCCCGTCTCCCCCCACAGGTCCTACGTTTCTATGGCTACTTCCAGGAGAAGGTGGTGGATTCGCCGGAGGAGAGCTGGCGTGTGCGCCCGGTCGTGTTTTATTACTACCTGGAGGACGACAGCATATGTGTGATGGAGCCGGAGGTGGAAAACTCTGGACTGCCGCAGGGGAAACTGCTCAGACGCCAGCTCCTGCCCAAAAACGAGAACGGAGAACACTACCACTGGAAAAACCTGAACCTGGGGGTGGACCTGTGTGTGTACGGCACCGTGTACAGAATCACAAATTGCGACGGCTTCACCCAGGTACACACTCTTCAGATCAAACACATCATGGCAACACATCATGGCAACCTTGTGCTTTCTTAAAAGCCCAAATTTTGTGTGTGGATGTGTGTAGGAGTTTATGGAGAGTCAGGGGATCGTCCTGAACGAACCTGAATCGATCCCCTGTGACCCCTACATGACCCGCCGAGCTCAGGCCGACCGTGTGTTCATTACACCGACAGAATACGACCAACTCAAACAGTTCCTCACCATGGACCGCAAGGTAACATACACACACACACAAATTCATATGTGCTCCTGCAATTAGGTGACTTAACATGTTACAAATCGATTTGAACTCCCGCAAAAACAAATTCTTAAATATCAATAAATAACCAGCACTTAAATAAACAAATAAACACCGCAACATCAAAAACAACCACTGCAAAATTACCAACGTAAACTACCACCACAACATGAACACAAAAAAACAAAACCACATCATCAGTGGAAACCACAAAAACACCCCCAGCAAAAACAACAACTACACAAACATCAAAAGCAATAATGGAACCACAAACGCAACCACCAAAACACCAAAAACCCACTACATCATTAAAACCAACCACCATAACCAGATAAACAATCCCATCAAAAAGAACCGCAACATCAAAAACAACCCAATGGAAAACCACCACTGCATCTAAAAACATCCACTGCAATATAAACATCAAAAGCATCAATGGAACGGGCAAAAGCAACCATCAAAACAACAACAAAAAAAAGGACCACATCATCAAAAACAAGAGTGAAAAATTACCAACCGTCGCAACATCAAAAACAACCACTGCAAAATAAACATCTAAAAACAACCAATGGAAACTTGAAAAACAACTCCAGCAAAACATCCACTGCAACAACTACAAAAGCGACAACCAAAACAACAACTGTAACAGCAGCTATACACGAGTAAAACACACAATACACACATGGATCAACATAAAGCATCACTGGCACTGATGCTGCTCCACCAGTGCCCCCTAGAGGCAGCAGAATTAAAGCGTTTACATGACTGTTAAAGCGCATGCATTAGAGTCTGGAACATGAAAGATGGGAACATGAGCAGCTGTCAGTCTGACTTTCCAACAATGCTGTGGATCAGGACTGGTGATAATCAACTGGTAATAATATGAGGTTAATCATGCGTGTGTGTGTGTGTGTGTGTGTGTGTGTGTGTGTAGGTGCTGCGTTTCTTTGCCCTGCTGGAAGACTCAGACTTTCAGTACATTGAGAAGAGGCGCGTGATCCTGCAGTATTACCTGGCGGACGACTCGGTGGAGATCTGTGAGGTCCACGAGCCCAACAGTGGCAGAGACATGTTTCCCCTGCTGCTGCGGAGACAGAGGATTCCCAAAGACATCAAACCAGACTGCCGTGAGACACACACACACACGCACTATCTCTAATTCAGCCCACACCGAAATCAGAGGAAACCACATTAATTATATCAAGCTCACAGCATCACACACCATCTCCCACACTACTAACACACACCAGTGTAAAACCTTCCTGCACACACACGAGATTAAGGTGCAAGCGTTCACAGCACAATGTCACTCACACACACACACACACACACACACACCATCTACCACACCAGTCCTAACACATCTATACAAATGCGTGCATGTGCATGCAATCTAACACACACCAAGACACACACACACACACACACACACACACACAGTTACTATACACAAATTTATCACGCATAAATATTTTTTTTACTGTGCATGCACACTTTAATACGATATGATGCGCACACACCAACATTAACACACACAGTGTGCACACACACTGATACAACACTGTGCATACACACACACACACACACACACACTAATACAACAGTGTGCATGCACACACAGTCTAATGCACACCAATATAAGGTGCATGCACACACACACACACACACACACACAAAATCTAACAGACACCAATACAATAATGTGCATGCACACACACAAACACATTCTGTTGAAGTAATCCTAAATGATTAGTATAATAATAATAATAATAATAATAATGTGTACACAAACACACACTAATACAATCATGGACATTTCCTCAATCTAACCGTGTAACACACACCCAAAGAATAATGTGTGCACAAACACACACTAATATTATAATGTGCACACCTTCATGATCTCTCTCTCTCTCTCTCTCTCTCTCACACACACAGAGTCTTTCCCTAGCTGCGTTCTCGAAGTCTCCCCACATGAAGTTGATGAGTATTACTCTCCAAAGGACTTCCGCCTCGGGGAGACGCTGAGGCTCATGGGAAGGCACTTCCTGCTGTACGATTGTGACGAGTTCACCCGGAAGTACTACGAGCAGCATCACCCTGAGATCCCTCTCAAGCCCGTCCTGCCGGAGAAGAAGCCCGAGCAGACGTGGAAGAGGGTGAGGACGGTTTATACTTTTACATATATCTATCTACTTATTTTTTGTGCAAACTACAGGTATAATAGATTGTCTGTCTCCTCACACACTCACACACACACACACGCAGTTGATCCCTCCATACAACGGCTTCGGGTCGCTTGAGGACTCGCTCCAGAACTGTCTGACTCTGATTCCTGAGCCGCCCAAGAAAGACCTGATTAAGCTGCTGGAAAATGACCACAAAGTGCTGCGCTATGCTGCCAGGCTGGTGAGAAAACTAACATTAAACACACACACACACACACACACAGGAATCTAGCTTGGCGTTACACACAGTGTTGAGCTGTCTCTGCTTGCTACAGGACTCTCAGAATCCCTACGACGAAGGCCGTCACTTCATCCTCTTCTACTTCCTGTCTAACGACATGATCAGCATCTTTGAGAAGCCCACGCGCAACTCAGGCTTCATCGGAGGGAGATTCCTGGAGAAGACGCGCGTTCCCAAACCGGGGAGCACGGTGGAAAACCCCGAGTACTACGGCCCGGCCGATTTCGCCATAGGAGCCACGGTGGAGGGTAACTCCTGCTTCTGACGACTTCTACGCTAATTAGGGATAAAACACAGGGGAACATCATATGGTGGTGTGACGAAGCAGAGTTACTCCTTTCTTAGTTCCGTTAACCTAAGCATGACTTGAGGTGTTTTATTCCTCACGTTTATACCACAGCACGTTGTTTGACCTCTGACCCCTTCCATGATTGTCAGTCTTTTTCAATTAATTGTGTGCTTTAATTGTAAGTCTTTAGATGGCGGTTCGTTCTGACTGACGCCGATCAGTACGTACTCAATTACCTGGAGTCAGTGGCAGAACAGGAGCGGATCCCCGAGCAGACCCTCGCATCACTCCGGCAAGCTCTAGGCAAGAACCCAGTCTCGAGCGCAAACCCAGACCCGGGTACGGACTCTGAATCGATAACATCCTAACAAACACCGCCAGACATTTGAGTCTTCAATCCATGATGTCTGACTCGCGCTTTGTCTTTTCAGATCCAGAGCGGACGCACTCGTCCTGAATCCTCATCCTGTAACTACGTCGTGTTCTGACCTCCAGTAGGACAAATTCTCTCGTATTCTTCTCTACATCCAGTAGTATCAGGGATGAAGACATTTATCATCTAGACTGTTTTCTGTCCTGACTCCTAGATGGTGGTTCTCTAGATGTTCGTACAGCTGAGTCGCTGGCATCTGAGACACAACCCCAAGAGCGTCCCTCAAATGGCATAAACGTAAATGAAAAATAAATTGTGGATCATGTTTTTTCCAGTATGTTTCAACAAACTGTCTTGAGTTTTTCCATTGAAGCTGTAGAAATATGCATGTAGAGGAAATAAAGCCACTCTGCTTGTAATTGTGCAGATTGTTCTTTACTATATCAAACGAGTAATTAATGTAATTAATAAAATGGAAACAATGGGAGGGGTTGAGTCAGGAAGGCCATCCAGTGTAAAACCTGCGCCAAGCTTGTGTGCGATCGGATCGTCCGCTCTGGTGACCTCGTCCCCAGAGCAGCTAAGAGACCAACAACAACATCAACAAACATAAATAGCTGAGAGCAGGGGTAGCTCGGTGGTCAAGGTCCCCGCTTTAAACCGTGATTCCAACGGGCTGCCACTGTTGGACCCTTGATCAAGGTCCTTCACACCCAAGTACAACTGGGTATCGAGCTCGCAACCCGACACGACGCCCCTAATTAGGTATAATTTTATGGTTTAATTCAATTTTAAATCTAGCTGTGGAGACCAATACCATTTTTAGTATCAAGTCATTTCAACATAATGCACTATGGGGATCGGCTCACTTTCAAAGCCAGTGCTAGTGCTAGTCATTTAATGAACTGCATGTCAATTTAAACATCACCTATTCGAGATATAGACATTTAAACAAAGGCAGAAATTCAACAAAACCCACAGTGGAGCCATTTAAATGCAATACAGGGTACACATTGTTCACGACTGCATTGTTCAGAACAGTGAAGTGTGGATGTCGTCGGCTCGTGTATCTGGAAATCGTCCACAGTCAGAGCTCGGTTTTCCGAAGACAATCCTTTTGTCTCTGTTCAAAGCCGCAGATCTTAATATAACACTTCCGTCACTAAGGCAGCGAGTTTCATTTTCCACCAACACAACCCAGCCATGCATCTGCATCACATTTTAAAAGCAACTCTTTGCCTCATCTTGGATTCTGATTTGTCTGTAGATTAGTTTTCTATAACAGCAGCTCTGACACAAATGAAGGTTTATATTGATGTTACTAAGCTCGTTCTTAACTTTAACGGTTATTTAACAACTAATGGATGGAGTCTCCAGTGTCAGAGTTGGGCTCTTCAGGACAGTGGGATTACTGCTTTGTGGTTTTGGTTTTTAACTGTGCTTCATCACAACACCCTGAGTGAGGCCAGAACACATTATGAAATCCTTACATTCACCCCCGTTTTTTTTTTTTTGAACGTCTCAATATCTAATATATATTTTTTAAATCGCTCAGTGTTTACACACAGCACTGACACACTCGTATAGATAGCGATTACACATGAGACAATGTGTACATCTCTTTATTGTACGGCGGTACCTCGGCCTCACAAATTCTTCACTAAACTGAAATTTTGCAAGCAATTTGCGTCTTTTGTTTCTGGAATACGAGCGACCAAACCATGTCAAACTAAATGCCCATAAGTTGTGCCCACGCCTGGGAGCGGTTCAAAACTTTAGTGGAAAGCCAAAGTGATTTTTTTGCATTTTGTGTAAATTTAGTGAAGACGCCGCACCATGGGTCCCTGGAATGCTATTAAGGACGGTAGCAAGTAGAAAACGGAGCCACTTTCAGTTTGGTCTTTAAAGCAGCCGGTGCCAAGAGGAATCCTAAATAAAGGTTAAGGGAGGTTTAATGTCTATTTATTTCATATTTTACTTGATTACATGTCAAATGTTTTTATATGCAAAAAAAAATGATTATAGTGTTGAAAATTGGTAATATTGGTAAAGTTTTTGGCTGGCTGGAACGGATTATCTGTGTTTACATTATTTCCTATGGGATAATGCGTTTCACAATACAAAATTTCACCTTAAGAACTCGCCTCCGGAGCGGATTAAATTCATATGCCGAGGTACCGTTCTCCAAGACCACAATTTACAATATTCATTTCAGTTTTTCGTCAAACACAATCACGTCCATTCATACGACACTCGAGATGTTGTCATGGTAATAAAACTCTCCAACACTTCTGGGTTTTTCCCTCATGTTTATTTTTATTTTTAACTTCATAGAGAATCAGCTTTTAAACAACCAGCTTGAATGGAAATCCCAAATTTGTCTTTGGAAAAACAATAAACATCCCGTGCTGTAGTGTTCGGGTTCTGCGTTTTGACACCTTGATTGAGGGGCGGAGTCTGTGCTACTGAGGGAAAAAAAAAAAAAAAAATCACAATGAACCAACCAGAACGCAGATGCGTCTATAAGAAAGTCTTCAGGAACCTCTGGTTTCATCCAGACTTAAAAGGAAGCACCATGTGTCATGCACATCCCATAATCCTGAACTATTTGGTTTTTTTTCACAAGAAGCTCGAGAATTTCTTAACATAAGAAGCTCAAGAATTTCTAACTTCCTAAAGCGTGACTGAGAAACAGCCGTGACATGCAAGAACCCACTCCTCTCCCTTATATAAAAAAAGAAAAAAATAACCTCCCTAAACACCTTCACAGGCTGTGTGTGTGTGTGTGTGTGTGTGTGTGTGTGTGTGTGTGTGTGTGTGTGTGTGTGTGTGTGTGTGTGACCTGCACGCTGGATGTCCTTCGCAGGCCACCGTGGGCCCGTGTTATCACCTTCCCCAGGGCTGGCTGATACAGTACTGACAACAAGAAAACATGGCTTTCCAACGACAGAGATAAAGAAGCTACGGGTCGCTGCGAACCGGCAGAGGAAAGAGAAATCGCGACTAGAAATTAATTGGAACAAAAGCAATAACAAAATACTGATAATGACGATGTACAAAAAGGAAGAAAAGAAAAAAAAAAAGGATAAAAACAAAAGGAACGAGGGGACGTAGGTCGATTCTTTTTTTCTCCCCCCTGAGGGCGCCAACACTTTTGGATGGCGAGTCCTCTATGGAATGTCGTAGCACCCTCGTGATCGAAGTCGATCCGAACAGGAAATGGGTGACCTGTTTCCTGTTTCTGTCTCTTACAAAAAATATATATATAATATGTATGGGGCGGGGTTATGGAAAGGGGGCGGGGTTAAGGGGCTTTGAGCTTCTTCAGCCGGGGCGAGGTTCCGTTCTCTACCTTGAGCGCGCCGTTCTCATGGTGACCAGCTGCAAAACACACACACACACAGATCAGGTTAGAATGCGGGTATTGTTTGCTTGTGTGTGGTGTAACAGAACCGTGTGTGTGTGTGTGTGTGTGTGTGTGTGTGTGGTTGACATTTAAATACAATGTCAATACACACTGTATTCTTCCTCATCAACTAGTAAGAGTCATGTTTCTCTATCTCACACACAGCTCCTCCTCCTATTGTTCAATGTGTGTGTGCGCGCGCGTGAGGATATCAAAAGCTTTTAAAGCTAATCCAGCTGTATACACCAATCACACAATGTAACACCGGTTAGATTTATCAAAGGCCTCCCCGCTTGTGATTTGCACGAAAGAAGAGCAGCGTGCAGTGATTCCGAGGTTGAACCTGCTGCTGAAACGACTCACAGAAGAGCGTAAGCAGCGTAAAGTGTGCTCTAAAGACCGATACTCTGAGGAAGGTGAACGTTTTTCCGCTTAAGGAGAATCGTTACTGGTGACGAGACACGGATTCATCACTACGAGTCTGAACGCAAGGATCAAAAGTACATCAACGCTTAGTTTTCTGGGATCCTCATCGCAAGGGCCAGAAGTATTGGAACACATTGGATCAGGAAAATCGCTTATCGACGCGCTGAAGACTAAACTTTAGAGGACCACCATCCAAGGACACAGTGATCTCACGTGACGATTCACGTCTGCACACACCGTCCTCACTTGGTTTTAAAGGTCCTCACTATAGTCCCGATCTCACTCCATCAGACTTTCACCTTTCCGGTTTGGTCCCCTGAAAGCTGAACTACGAGGACCAAGATTCACTTCTGATGAAGAAGCGTCCTCGTAGCACTTCCGGCTCAGCCTAAAACGTTTTTTAATTAGAGAATACGAACGCTTGTTGACGGACGGACAAAGGAGATTGTGTGAAAAAATTCTGCGTTTCACATTCTATACATTCACTTACACACTGAAAATATTGTATGTAATTGTAAGCATCAGTATCCGGTACACTGCAGTGCCTATTTTTTTTTGGACAATACACGCGAGTTAATTCCGCAATTTTGTTCGCATCTACGAATGTTCGTAGAACCACGGTCTGTTTATATGCGTGGGAATCTGTAACTCGAAAATGTTCCCAAGTCGGAGACTTGCTGTAATTAAAATAAATTCTACAGGCGGAGTGCGGATAATTTTCGCAAATTTTCCGACGCTCCACGTGGTAAAAGGTTTTACATTGTGGTGCCATTTGAAAAGAATCCGACAGTGTAGACAAACATCACAGTGCACGTGAGAGTGTGTAGAAGCGAACGTGTGCATGTACCTGCGTCGCGTTTGACTGCGCGTGAAGTCTGTTTAGCCGCTGCTCTCTTTCTCGCCTGCTCCAGCCTGAACTCACGCGTGCGCCTCAGCTGGAAACAGAAAAACTTCCACAGCAGCCATGACTGCGTCGAGCACACCAGGAACAGCACCAGGAGTCTACACACACACACACACACACACACACACACAGTATCAGCATGGGATGAAATACAGACGAGGGGCATTCGAGTCAAACTGGGACTTTTCTTCCAAGTCGTTCCTCTGAGCCGAACATGTTGTTGAATTTACAGCTACAAAGCTAACTAGCATCTAACACAAGGATGAATCCCAAACCCCTCTCTAACCCCTGATCAAGGGCACTACTTGGTGTGTGGAACAAGGGATTGTACACCCTACATTGTGCACTAGCTTTCCATTTAACACTATTTGGGATTCGACCCCAGAACCTGGAAGTTAGCGGAGATGATTTCCTTAAGTGGAAATAGAACGTTACAGGACTGTCCAGCACCTCCATGGTTTATTCTTCTCACCGTTTGGCTACACAGTAGCGGAAATCATTTCAAACTACACTAACTATAGGTCGCGGCTAATTAGTTCCTCCAGGCGCATAAGGATGTGTGTGGGCGGAGCAAAAACATCTGGTTAAATAAAAGAAACAAAACATAATCTCTTGATAATGAATGGTCTTTGCTGGTGTATAAAAGCGATATCACACTATCCGTCATGCTGTTGTGCTGAATATCAGAACGGCTGTGACATCGTCGGTACTCAGGCTACGCCGTGATGATATTCAGTACAACGGCATGACCGAGGTGAGTGTGGTGCCGCTTAAATAAAGGGAGTTTTTACTCTTTTTTTTTTTTACAGAGTAACAAAGTCCCGGTTCGATTCAAACAAACTTTACATTTATATATTCAAAGGAGTTGAAAAAACAAAAAACTAAACGATTTGTACCAGGATGTGTAAATTTACAGTTAAAGTCGGACATGCTGGTACGCAGCTAAAGGTTATTGTTAAGGCGTAACTCGTAATTTCTGACCTTAAAAGAAAAAAAACAGACAGCTGACGGCTCATCCCTAACCTGGAATTCGTACTCAGGAACTCGTCATGTTTTTACACAGCCGAAGCACAGTGTGTGGACAGAAAATATGTGTGTGTGTGTGTGTGTGTGTGTGTGTGTGTGTTACCTGATAGGCAGTGTGTTGAAGTTTCCGGCCTCCCAGTCGAGTGCCTGGTTCTCAGATCGCGCCAAACCGAATCCCACGGACAGGAACATCAGCGTCAGAGATACCATACGGGTCAAAACAAACCCCACTGACCACAGATCAAACCTACACACACACACACACAGGAGTTTAAAAACAATCCTGCACAGAGGTGACATTATTATATTGTGTGTGTGTGTGTGTGTGTGTGTGTGTGTGTGTTTTACATTTTATGGTGTGTCTCGTCGATAAAGTAGATGAGTCTGGACAGGTGGAACCCCGTCTCTGAGACGTACTGCAGGAAGAGTAGGACCACGCCTATACGTGTCAGACTGCGCACACACACACACACACACACACACACACACACATCATAAGTACACTGCATGAGATAAAACGCACTCCAGACCCTCCAGACTAAACCTGTACACTCACTTTAATAAATACGCAGCCAGGATGTGAGACAGGTACAGGCAGATATACTGCAGCTGACGAGCGATCTCTTCCTGCAACACACACACACACACACACACACACACACACACAATAAATCACCACTCCTGCCCTCGTTCACACGCATCTCCCTCTTGTCTCTGATCTCTCACCTTGCGCACTTTCTGGAAGTAGAGCTCGGGCAGAGCGTGGAGCCAGTACGCCAACTGGGTCAGATAGAAAAACTTCACCTGGAACCTGGAGAGAGAGAGACGGAGAGAGAGAGACACAGAGAGACACGGTCAGTGAGACAAAGAGAGAGACACAGAGAGACACGGTCAGTGAAACAGAGAGAGAGAGAGACACGGGAAGTGAGACAGATACAGAGAAAGAGAGAGACATGGACAGTGAGACAGAGAGACGGACAGTGAGACGGACAGTGAGACAGAGAGGGACAGCGAGAGAGAGAGACAGTGAGACAGAGAGGGACAGTGAGAGAGAGACAGTGAGACAGAGAGAGAAAGACAGTGAGACAAAGAGAGAGAGAGAGACGGAGAGAAAGACACACGGACAGTGAGACAAGAGAGAGAGACACGGACAGTGAGACAGAGATGATTAGAAACACAGAAGGAAGACTTCAAAGATCAAGGATTTTGCTGATTAAATAGTTGCGATTTATTATTATTACTTGTTTGAGTCAAAGCGGGACTTTTGATTGGGAAACAACCGTGTTCTGTTATTCTGCACAAAGTTTCACTGGTGCTTGGACCCCATCAAGGTAGAAACATTTCTCAGCGCTCCGCAGCCATGATGGGGCGTCTGAAACGCAGGCCTCCCAGGAACTCCTTTCCTTTAATAGAAAAATGTCCTCGTATAATCACTACAAACAGAACACACCGAGGGGTTCCTGGGAGGCCAGCGTTTCAGATGTGCATGAAGCCGGCAGTGCGATCAGGGCTCCGGTGTGCTGAAAAGTCGACGGTGTCCGCGCATTACCGAAACAACGGTGTTCTTAAAGTCCCCTTTTGACTCGAACATATGTTTTACCAAATCGGTGCTACAGGTTCTTCAGTGGAACTGTGTGAAGCAGTTCGAATGTGTGTGTGTGTACCTTAGGTGGACATGAGGGTAGTTCTCCCACAGGCTGCTCGGATGCAGAAGATATCCCTCCTGCAAAAGATAAAAAAAATAATTAATAAATAAATACACACATACAAATATAGAGATGGACAGACAGATAGACAGAAAGTCCGTCTTAGTGTCTTACAGTAGCGAGAACGTATAGACTCCACAAACTGGAGACGAGGTAGAACACACACAGCTGTCCGGACTCGTTAAACTTCGTGTTCTTGCTCTTCGAAAGGTGAAGACGCCGGTTCACTTTCTGTACGCGACAAACGAACAGCACGCAGTTAAAGGTTGGAAAGGACTACGTTACCCATGATGCATGTGGTGTTGTGCCGTAACTCACGTCCAGGATGTACTCCTGCACCACGGCGTGGAGGATGATGGTGATGAAGAGATAGAAGAGGACGGTGGCGCAGTCCTTCCAGCCGTAGTGGTACAGAGTCAGCTCTCCATCTAAAACACACACACACACTCGATCAGTACACCTCGTGGTACAAAAGTAATGGAGTGTGTGTGTGTGTGTGTGTGTGTGTGTGTTACCTGGTGTCACTGTACTGATGTTGTACTGGGGTTGAATAAAGAGAATAGCGGTTTTTGCCGTGGCCTGTTGGAATCAAACAGAAACGATCGTCGTTATTTCTTTATTACAAATGTCACAACATCATATCATTACATCATCCACACTAGTTTTAATAGAGCGTGATGATGAAAGACGTTTTTTCTTCTCTTTTGAGCAGCGAGTGGTGTGCTTTTTAACATACTGTGACCTTCAACATTTAGAAGTTACAAAACTTCTCAGAAAACTGACCGGGCTGCTGTCGGTTCGTTTTTTTTTTTAAACCACACATTTGCAATCATGATGAGTTGCCATAGAAACCGTAACCTCCGAAGGAAACCGAGAAAGAGAAGTTAGCATGCCTCACTAATCGGAGCCGTTATGCTAATCATCAAAGAGCTGAAATCATAATGCAGGATTAACTCCTTCTGTGCTGGTTGTCACAACTTCTATAGCGCAGGATTAAATGATCCAGGGACGGAGGAGTGAACAGATAAGTGCTTACTTATCAAAAGTAAGCAGACTTACTTTTTTTTTTTATCTTATTACACATCTGAGCAGTTGAGGGTTAAGGGCCTTGCTCAAGGGCCCAACAGTGGCAACTTGGTGGTTGTGGGGTTTGAACCTGGGATCTTCCGAACCGTAATCCAATACCTTAACCACTGAGCTACCCTTGGCCCAGGGGTAAAATAAACTATGGGTTAATCCAGCAATTAAACTGTATTGTTCATCTATATGCTGTTAAATTAATCATAAACCTTGGGTTTAAGTTTTGGATCAAGTCATATCTAAAGTAGAATGTTGGATTTGGGATAAACGTACAATTTTAGATTACATTGATGATTTATGATTTAATCTGCCTTAATCTGACAATTGTCCCTAATGCTGACCTTAACAATAACTAGTGAATTAAAATAAAGATAAATGTTATGTAATGCATATAGTGATGCATTCATTAAGTGCTGGATTAACCCCTAAACATTCTGTAATAAACACAATAGTGCTGGATTAACAAAAAAAGGGTCAATTAACCCGAACAGCACTGCATTATGTGTACAAGTGTTAAATAAGATCTCGTGAACCCGGAATTAAAACAAAGTGTTGCATTAACCTCAACAGTGCTAGTTTAAAGGCATAAAAGCGTAGTATTAACCCTAAAATTCCTGGATTAATCCCTAAAAACGTTGGATTAACCTTGACAGTGCCAGACTAACCCATAAAGTGTTGGATTAACCCCAATAGTAATGGATTAACCCCTAACAATGTTAGATTAACCTCAAAAGTGCTAGACTAACCCTGACAGTGTTGGACTAACTCCTAAATATGTGGTATTAACCCCAACTGGTTAGGACTAAACCATAAAGAGCCAGACTGACCCATAAACAGCTGGAACTGCTGGATTAATCAATAACAATGTTGGATTAACCCAAACAGTGTTGGATTTACCAAGAACAGTGTTGGATTTACCCCAACACCGCTGGGCTAGTCCCTAAAAGTGCTGGACTAACCCCTGACAGTGCAGGACTCGTACCCAAAAGTGCTGGATTAACACCCAAAAGTGCTGGATTAAACCATAAATCATTGGAATAACCCCAAAAGGGCTGGATTAACCCCCAAAAGGGCTGGATTAAACCTCAACAGTGCTGGATTAACCCCTAAAAGCATTGGATTAACCCCTAAAAGTATTGGATTAACACCTAAAAGCATTGGATTAACACCTAAAAGCATTGGATTAAACCACAACAGTGCTGGATTTACCCCTAAAAGCATTGTATTAAACCTCAACAGTGACTCCAAAGCATTGGATTAAACCTCAACAGTGCTGGATTAACATTCAAAAGTGCTGGATTGACATCCAAAAGTGCTGGATTAACATCCAAAAGTGCTGGAGTAACACCCAAAAGCGCTGGATTAAACCTCACCAGTGCTGGATTAACCCCTAAAACCATTGGATTAACACCTAAAAGTACTGAATTGAACCACAACAGTGCTGGATTAACACCCCAAAGGGCTGGATTAAACCTCAACAGTGCCGGATTAAACCTCAACAGTGCCGGATTAAACCTCAACAGTGCTGGATTAACAACTAAAAGTGCTGGATTAACACCCAAAAGTGCCGGATTAAACCACAACAGTGCTGGATTAACCCCTAAAAGTGTTGGATTAAACCACAAAGAGCCAGATTGACCTATGAACAGCTGGGTTCAACCATAAACAGATTACATAGCGTTTAATAGCTTTAGCTTGTAGCTCTCGAACTGCCCTGTAGGTGTTAATTTAACTGGTTTGGGATTTTCCTGATCTAATCTAGCTCGAGCCAGTGAAGCGATCGAGTCCTGTGTGAGTGTGGAGAGACATGCATGTTGCAGGAGAGATGATCTGCAGGAGCAGAAGGGGGAGATGAAGCTGAGCAGGAAGAGCCCATCCTCCTAAACGGAGACGTGGCACTTCTGATCTGCCCTGAGCTCCGGGGGATCCGACCGGCACACGGAGCACCACCACTTTAATATGAAAAGAAAAGTTAAAGGAACAAAGACAGACTGATGTGATGAAGTTTCCTGTGTTTTTGGTGTCACATGCGTGACGGTGCTGATCTGTTGGACTGAGTGAAGCTCAGATTACACCACTGATAACTCAGGCTTTTGTGCAAATCTCATCCGAGACACCGAGTGTGTCCGAGCTGGAGATGTTTAACCAGGACTGTCATCTGATTTCATGCGATTATATAATAATAACAATAATAATAAAACAGTGTGTGAGAGAGAGAGAGAGAGAGAGAGAGAGAGATGTGCAGATCACAGAAAAAAAAGTTACACAAGTTACCAACTGCAGGATTTATTACTACATTGTTGCATTAAAGATCAAAGAGAGAACCGATATGTAAAGGAAAAGGAGACAATTCTCTCTGTCCGTGTGTGTGTTTTTACAACATACCTCAAACATCAGGCCAATGAGAAGGAAGATGACCAGACTGAACACAATGTCGGCATGGTTCTGAATTAAAAACTCCTGACTAAAGAAAGGATAGCTCTTATTTCTCCTCCGAAAAGCCATTTCAATCCCGTCGTCCCCCCTTTTTTTTATTCTTTGACTTCTGCTTTTCTTGACTCCTTGTTTTTCCTGCTCCGACTCGGAAGAAGAAGAAAAAAAAAAAAGACGGAAAAAAAGTAAGAGAGAGAAAAAAAAAAGTTCAGTTTGCTACAAAGTTAACTTTCTGACCGCACCGCGCATGCGCGTCTCTTAAAGGGAGCGCGCGAGACATTCCTCAGCGCGGAAAAAATGACGTCAGCGCAAATTTGAAAAAAAAAAAAATTAAAGAGGATTTTTTTTTTTCAGTTATGAGTGAAGAATCAGTTCTGTGTGAAAACTTGACATTTTAAACGGGTTTATGTAAAGAAAAAGACACATTATTGTGAAACCACAGAGCAGAAGATTTAAAATTAAAATTAAAATACAGTACATTATTTCCAGGGATTTGACTTTATTCGTCACATAGACATTACTGCACATTATATATATATATATATATATATATATATATATATATATATATATATAAAGATAGTGGCTTGTGTTTTAAGTGTGTATATATACAGTATATATATTTATATAATAAAACTCTAGAAAAGTTGGCGTGTCTGTACATTGGAGATATTTATGAAAAAATATTTGTGGGGGACGTGAGATGAGTAATAGACCAAATCGAAATGTTTTTTTGGAATTTCTGTCTGTTTGTGCATCACATAAGAAAATACTGATGGAATTTTAATCTGGTTTTCACAGGTGTATTTGGCCAAGCTTGAGGTAACATATACTGTAGGCTGAAAATAGAAAGGCTGATTTGAAATTTAAATAAAAAGTGCTCTTATTGAAGGAAAAAGGTACTTTGATTACCACAGATGGCTAGACGTGTTCTAAAATTGAAGCCTATCCCAGTAGGCACGGTACACTCTGGACAAGGGACACACACCTACACAAACACACTCATTCACACACTACAGGCAATTTGGGAACGCCAATGGTCTTTGGATGGTGGAAGGAAAACAGAGTACCCGGAAGAAATCCACCAAGCAGAGGGGGAAACATGCAAACTTCATGTGCATAGAGATGGGAATCGAACCCGGACCCTTAAGGTGCAAGGCAACAGTGCAAACCACTACACCACCATGCCACCACCTGTTAATCAATTTGATTAATTTAATCTACACTACTATGAATTTGATCTAGCTCTTCACTGCCCATGTGCATCAGTGAGCCTCGGCCACCCATCACCATGTCTCTAGTTTGCCGTATTTTTCTTTCTTGGATTATTTTTTTGGTCCTGACCCCTGCAGACTGGAAACATCACATGGTGGAGTTGCTCTGACCCAGTCCTCTGACCAACACAATTTGACCCCTTGTCAAAGTCACTCAAATCCTTACGCTTGCCCATTTTTTCTTCTTCCAACACATCAACCTCAGGAAAAAGGTTCACTTGCTGCCTTACATATCCCACTCACTTCCAGTCACCACTGTAATAAGATATTTTAATATAGCTACTGTAAGAAGGACCAGGGTGCAAAAAGTGTTTATATTGTGAAGGTGAATAATTTAACATGGGAGTCAATGGGGATTGATTTACTTTTGGAGCCAGCTCCTAGTGGTCATTCCAGGAACTGCATGTTTGGGCACTTCTTATGTTCCGGCTTCATTTTTTTTAGGACCAGATTTTGATGCAGTAGAAATTCCTTTTTTGTGCGAATACAGGCACAGGTTTTTACTCCAGAAGCCCATTTTTTTGCCCAGATGCCAAGCTAACAAAAATTAAGATATACACACATAAGGGAGTGAAGCATGGTGGTGGTGGCATCAGATTGCACAATACCCTTAGTCTTTGGGTTGTTTCTTTGGAAAGAATCCATGACTATCCTTTCTTTACTGTATCTTTACACTTTGTACATTACATTTTTTTAATTAAAATTAATTAGAGTACAGGAATTTCAAGTTCCCATTTTTTATTATTTTATTTTCCGACAACATCCATCTTAACAAGCCTTGGATGTAGTTCAAAATCGAGGAAAACAGCTAGATTGTGTAATGCAGGAAGTTTAAAAAAAAAAAGAACAACACTGGCAAAAAAACACTCAGAGTGTGCTGACGCATCATGTTCTGAGGACTGTGTTTGTGATGTCGCAACAGTGCAGCCAAGGGGCACCGTAGAAGGGGGGGAATCCCCAAAAAATACAGACAGGAGCCCTGGAGAGAAAAATTAGCTGCAGTGGTCTGGGGAAAATCAGCAACACGCAATGCTCAATAAGAACAACATGATCACATGCTGTGCATTATTTAAGCATGTATAGTGATATTTTACAGTGCTGTGAAAAAGTTTTTTTCCACATTTTGTTTCTGTATTTGTCACATTTAAATGATTCAGATCATCAAATTTTAATATTACACAAAGATAAGTCAAGTCGATACAACATGCAGTTTTTAAATTATTCATTTATTTTTGGAAAAAAAAGCTATCCAAGCCTGCCCAGTCCTATGTAAAAGAGTAATAGCCCTTATTGCTAAAGCATGAATGAACTGTGATTAAGGTTAGAAACTGAACTGACATTTAGGATTTTAAAGTGCTTCACTTTGTCAGAAGTGATTTCTTGATTCAGCAGGTCTGACAGTAATAACTAACAGTAACCTGGATGTGGCACGTGCAATTTAACTCATTTTAATGTCTCAAAGAATGTGGTTATGCAGAAGGACAATGATCTGAAACACAAAATTACAAAAAAATAAAAAGGTTTAAGAGTGGCCGAAGTCAAAAGCCCGGTGTGAAAATTCAAACAGGCCATTTATACTTAAAAACAATAAAACAATTCTGCGTAGAAGAGTGGAGTAAAGTTCCTCCACAGCAATGTGGCCAGTTTTCACAAACGCTAGATGTTATTAGGTTTATGGGCAATGACTTTTCACATAGGGTCTGGCAGGTTTGGACACTTCTTTTTCCTTTAATAAACAAAATCATCATTTAAAAACTGTATTTTGTGTGATATTACAATTTGTTTCATAATCAGAATAATTTAAATGGAAAAACTATGCGAAAAAAAGGAAAACTCTGGAAGGGGCAAATACTTCTTCACAAGACTGTACATTATTGCACTTTAAATATGTTTAGAATGTAACTCTCGCCCGGCCAGGCTCGATTCCCGTCTCTGTGTGCATGAAGTTTGCATGCTCTCCCCGTGCTTGGTGGGTTTCCTCAGGGTACTCCGGTTTCCTCCCACAGTCCAAAGACCTGCAGGTTAGACTGATTGGGGTTCACAAATTGCCTGTAGTGTGTGAATGAGTGTGTGAGTGTGTGTATGTGTGTGTGCCCTGCGATGGATTGGCTCCCTGTCCAGGGTGTTCCCAGCCTCGTGTCCTAAGCCTCCTGGGATAGGCTCCAGGTCCCTGCGACCCTGAATACAGGATCAAGCGGGATAGACGATGAGTGAGTAAGTGTGTGTAACCGTCGCAAAGCTAAATAATGTAAACGTAGAGACAAGAAGAGAAGAAAACAGACACACATTGGTTGTGAACTTAATTTTATTTTAATGAACCATTCTATGATCTTATGAGAGAGAATGGAGTTTTAACATTAAAATGCTTAGGCCCTGATTTACTAATCTGACTTTTGTGGGCGTGGCCTGGTCCTTTGTTTCTTTGCCACTGATAAGCAATCATCGTATATAGCCTACAAAGCTATTTAGTTAAATACGCACTCTATTTTGCTGTGTTATGCGTTTTGCTTCGTCCTAGCTACTGATGTTGCGTTAGCAAAGAAAGCTAAGTAGACTAGCTACATAAACTCACTAGTGAGCTCATTCCATCCAAACTTTTTTTTTCTTAATGTTTTTATATCTACATTTAATTAGAGACTGTATATGATCATATAAAATTAAACCCACCATATTTATTTTCAACACCAAGTAAATGGGAACTAACTGTACCTAGGAAACGAAAAACATCAGACCACATGCTGTCTTGAATCAGTCCAAAGAACAGCTGGAGCCAGATGTTTGGATTTGTCACTTCCCAGATCATGGATAATTTGCATAGCTGTAAATTTTCCTTTTTTGTGCAAAATTAATGCACATGTAGAAAATTAATCAACACTTTGTTGCTTATGAACAGAACCCTTTATCCCTTCATAGGAACATGAATGCTATAACACAAGTATTTGGGATCTTAGTAAATCAGGGCCTTCCCATAGAAATAGCTTTATTTAAGCAAAAACACTGCATGCATTTAATCACTGCTAATTATTTACTCATGGAACACTTTCTTTCCTAAATTGCTCGGTCAGAGATTAAAGAAATAAACCAACAGTGGCTGGTCGGTGTCACTCCACGCTCAGGATCATCACGCAAACACACACAGATATATATGTACATTCCTGCAATTCATGTAGTTCTTGTAAACATTAATCAATCAACAACTGTTTTTAGCACGCCCTTGTTCGAACAGACAAAATTTATTTCCTTTAATAGCAACAATAAATGAAAAAAAAGTTTCTGAAAACCTGCGCCCCTAGTGGGTCCTCGGGGTACTGCGTGGAGGTGGACTGCAAGTGGTCATTTTTTGACAAATAATTTAAAAAGTTTTTATTTTTATTTTCCATTTTGTAACCTTTCCCATGAATGTTTTGGATAAAGTATTTACTTTTAAAAAGTGTCCAGAAGTAATAAAACTAAGCCATAGGTTTAAAACAATGTGGTATTCATGTATCTTAGTCTCGCTGACCAAAAACCAAAAATCTGCTACAGTGGTACCTCAGGATATGAATTTAATCTGCTCCTGAAGCGAGTACTTGAGATTCCTCTTGGCATAGCTAGCGTCCTTGCTAACATTGTTGAGACCCTTGGCGTTATGTCTTCACTAAATCTTCCTCAAAATGCAAAAAAAAGTTCTCGCATCTGGCTCAGTTTGCTCGTGTGCCGAAAATGATTCCCATGCTGAGGCAATAGTTAAGTTCGTATCTCGTGGTACCACTCAGTGGTACTGAGTTTTAGCATTAATCTCTACTAAAAGGTACATGAGCTAGGCAAGAAACACTAGCGGATATGGTTTATTACTCTCCCTTCGGTAGAAAAACCCATCACCATTTATCTCAAGATCTAAGGTTTGTGTGAAGCAAAAAATATCCGCTATTAGAAGCTAGTTCCTCTTCTGCTAGCATGATTTTCACACATTCGTCGAGGTGTTTTTTTAAGGTGACAAGGGCGCGCTAAAAACAGCAGTTTAACTACTTCTGTTTTTTTTTTTTGCCACGCTGATATAACGAATAAGGAAATCAAAGAGTTTCACAGCGAGTTAACGGAATATAACAGTGACGCTGGCACAAGAGATCACGGAAATCATCGATAAAAGTCCACACACTGGAGATTTCTCAAAGGTTTATTGCATAATTTCTGTGGTTCGATCAGAGCTGCCTGATTCGCTCTAAGCCGTACATCCCATCCAATCTGGCTCAGTCAGAGATTGATGGCAAGCACCAATCAGATATCCATAACCGAACGCACAACCTTCGACGACCAATCAAATCCTTGAATCCAATGTGCCACTGTATTGACTGTGTAATGCTACATCATTTCTACTGTTGTAAATAATTATCATCCTTTTTGCATGGTTTTAATGCTGCGATCTATGAACGGACAACACGTACCTTCTATCCAGCTTTAACTATCCTTCATAGTTTTTTGGTTTTCCACCTCAAAAACAGATCCGCATCTGGCGTCAATGCATTGTGAACACCAAAATTACAGATAATATGCATTATAAAATGTTTTGGCGCCTCACTTTTCACTTGCACACTTAATTAACTACATAATGAGTTATTAACCATAAATTAAGTTACAGCTAGCAAGCACGGATCATGGTTTATTTCAATTGTTTTGAGGTAATAAGTGCTTCATTTTAGTGCTTTGAATAAACTTTTTTAATGTGCGCGGAAAACCGATCTTAAGATCATTCGTACATCATTATTATTTCTGACGTCTTACTCAGGCTCTGTCTGAAATATTACAAACTTATCACAACATTACACGACGGGAAAGATAAAATAAACAAAAAATCTAAACGTATTCAGTTTGTATGGTATTAATTTATTAAAGAAGCTCGCACATCAGGTCATGTCTCTTTCTTAGGGTTGTTCTGAGAAAGGAATGAGGAAGAAGACGGAGGATCTAAAGAGCCTCGTGGTGTTCGTATTGTTTTTTTTCCCCCGCAGAAATATTAACTGAAATAGTTTAGTCTACTTATTATAGCAAGAAATAGAACTGATTCAACTGACTCATCAAGTCACGCTTTGGTGATTTTAATTACGAAGTGCGTTCAAGTCAAACTTGGACTTTCTGGTGAATGAAGACATGGAAGCCACTGACATTTAGAGAAGACTTCGATCAAAGTACAGTGATAAGACTCTTAGCCGCATTTGAACGGTGCAAACGTTTTTAAGAAGGTCGTACGTCTGTGAACGACGATCCTGGCCAAGGTCAGTGTGTTCTGTTATAATGTGCAAATAAAAGTCTTGGTTTGACTTAAACGCTCCTTGAAACAACATCAGGCTGGACTTCATAGAAAGTACTGCTGAATAAATAGTTATGTAACTGAAGCTGCATCACAGCACGCAAACCTGGTGTTTGGTCTGGTGAGGGAACTCAGGCTGAGGCCAACAGTAACTCTGAAGACGTTGCAGAGTACAGACCAGCGAGAGTGTAGAGCGACTGTGCAACAAACACTAGAGCTCTGTGGAATGTGGTAAGAACCTTTTTTGCTCTCGAAGAGGTATATGGAAGCAGAGTGACCTGGAAAAGATTTTTATTTCTGGCCAAGATGCGGGCAACACCTCGATTAACACTGTCCCTATAGTGAAACATGGTGGTGGCAGCATCATGGTCTGGAGATGTGCTTAGATGAATCTAATGCTTGTAAGAACTTCTAGCAGGACAAAAAAAAGGGTATGTTACAGTGGCCAGTATCAAGTGCAGATCTGAATTCCTTTACAAAACTGTCGTATGCTTTGAAAATCACATTGAAATAACATCAAACCAACCTGAAGAACCTGGAGCAAGTCCTCCAAAACAAACAGGGGTGAACACCGGAACAACTAGCAAATGTTTAAGCTTTACAGTCCAATCAGAGGTACCTGTGCTGAACAAATTCAAGACCACTAGAGCTTACACAATCCCTGATTAATTGCGGAATTTCAATGGAGCTGTAAGAGTTCCCTGAATGACGCCATAACATAAGCAATGCGCTCTGGAAAGCAAAAAACAAAACTTCGAGATCTAGAAAACGACGAGTTACATAACACTCATCAATGGCTCATCATTTCTTTAGGTTTTTTTGTAACTCCAAACCTGAGCATAATCCCCTGCCTCTAGTCAGCTTCAGAAATAAATGCACAAGGACCAGTTCAACTATAGCGATGACTATAGTTCTGTAATGACGGCCAAGCTTTCTCCAAACATGTTATAGTTTACATATGACCTGATGTGTTTGTCTTTCAGAACCAGCTTTCTTTCACGCTGAACTCTTTACATCTCGCCGTCTCCATGCCTTGTGTGTCGATGCTGCAAAATCTGGTTCCCGAGCAGAAAATATCCGGTTCCGTCTGAAATAAAGAAATCGAACCCATGCCCCAGTTGAGTGGCTCCAGGGAAGTGCTAATCCAGGGCGGCTATTTCAAGACGCGCTTTCTGAAACGGGTGGATAAAAACAGCATCAGCGTCGCCGCAGGCTGAAACCGAGTCTAAAATAGCGCAGCGCTTTTGTTACAGCAGACGCCACATCACATGGGCTTTTAGTTTAATTTATGGGTGTATCGTTTCAGACGTATGATCTACCACTGGATTCTTTTCACTAGTTTAATTATTAAAATATAATAACGATAATAAAGTGCAAACTTGATCACATTTTTCAAAGTAGCAGGAGCTTTTTCTGGGTTCACGTTTAATGAAAAACAGCTATGTGTCCATATATGGAGTTCAGACCATATTTTCAAAGAAAGCCAGTGGTTGGGAGATGAAAAGTGGGCGGAGTTTAACTTCATGCAAACGAGAAGCGAAGTGATTCGATTGGTGAGGATTCAATTCTAAAAAAAGAAAGTCATCCCATTTGTCATACGTCAACAAGATAATGCTGGCCTGGGTAACCATGGCAACCGGCTCACGCTCAGGACAGAAACGCCCCTGCTGATAAACCGAGAGAGATGCGACATAGAGCATGAACATAGAGAACGTCATCAAACCTGCGATGGCCGTATTTGCATCTTATCCTTTTGCTTTCACTTAAGCAGGACGTGTGGTTTGTGCTTTTAATTCCATACACACACACACACACACACACACACACACACACAGCTGTACAACAACAGATCATTTATCATTTACGATGCCATAAACATGACACTCTCTGCCCTTCGTCAGTAATCTGTCGGAAACGTCCGAAAAAAATAATAAAGATGGCGCCCTTGATCATAAATAAACACGTCCCAGTCGATCCGTATCTGTAGTTTGCGAATAAAGCTACGAAGCTAATGCGGCTAAACAAAGTCTGAACAAAACTTTTTTTTTTTTTAGGAATACCAGTGCAAATTTTTGAAGCTTCAGCGGTTTATCACTTTAAAAAATTGATAGGCGGAGCTTAAGGGACATGATGTGTGACGGCTTAGGTTTGAAATAAATAAATAAATAAATAAATAAAAATCATCCGCCCCTGCGCTTCAGTCCCTCTGCACCCTAACGTCCACACGTGTGGCGAGGTCGGAAGCGAATATTTACAGGATAGAATCGGACGAGACCGGTAATAGCTGCATGAACCTCGTAGCAACCTGAACAAAGTCTTGACGTAAATGATTTTATCGACAGGTCAGAACAACGTGTCGTCCTCCGGGCCCCGTGCGGAGAGGACGAGGTGCCGGCGTGGGCCTGTCAGATGGGCTCCGGTAAGGTCCGCTCGGTCCAGACGGGGGTCGCTGGCACTGCTTGGGGATTGTGGGTCTGCGCTGAAGTAGAGCGTGGAGCTGGACTCGGTGGGGCAGTAGTCAGGCTCGGGGCTGTCCCCGAACACGGACTTCCCCTCGGGAGAGCTGCGCTTCCACTCGGAGTCCACGCTGTCCATTTCCTCGGTCACGTCCACGTCCGCGTCCTCTTCCTCTACGTCTTCCCTGGCCTCGCTCACGCTTTCAAACTCGTCCTTGCAGTCCGACAGCGGCGCCAGGGTGTCGTCTTCGTCCTTGACCTCCAGCGCGTTTTCTTGTCCTACTTTCTCTCGCGAGTCGTCCTCCTGGTCTTCGCTCTCGACGCCAGTCATGCCCCCAGCGCCGAACGCCCGCTCGATTTTGCTGGGGTCGCCGGTTTTCAGCGCCAGGCGCACGAGGAGCCAGTGGTGGTGGCGGCACTCGGCGCCCGCCTTCGCCCCGCAGCTTCCCGGGTGCTCCAGCAGCGAGAAGGAGGGATGAGAGGAGGAGAGCGGAGGACGGAGAGAGGGAAGAGCGAGGCTCTTGTCAGCCAGGGAGAAAGACGAGTCACCCTGCTCCAGACAGGCGCTGCCCGCCTGAGCGCCGTGCTGCAGAGTGTGGGAGATCTCTGTGGACTTGGGGTGCAGGAAGCGATAATACAGCAGCAGGAACGCCAGACCTGAGAGAGAGAGAGAGAGAGAGAGATAGAAAGGAGAACAGGTCAAGATTTTCAAGCTACATCCAAAAGCTAGTCTGCTTCTTCTCTTTAGTTACAGGAAGCTCACACGCAGCCACTCACCCAGCAGGAAACTGCACAGGACAGCAGTGGGGACAGTTAAGCTTTCCCATGATGCCTCAGTGAGGATGTCGGAGGCGGCCAGGACGAGAGTGACATTCTCCAGCAGCATCACCTGTGACGTCACGAACAAAGGAGTCAACGCTGGTGAGAAACTCAACAAGGACTAACGTGTACGGCGGTCAACGTCTTTAAAAACAACAAACGGATAAAAATGACCAAATCACAAAATCAATCATGTTAGACTGCTAGTCTTACAGGACAAACATACAGGGTTAGACTAAACTAAAAGGAGCTAAAAATAACAACTTAAAACTACATACAATGGAATTATGACTGAATAAATAAAAATAAACAAATAAATAAACAAATGAACAATAAATAAGCTATTAAACTACTTTTTTAGTTGTTTAAATACAGTAAGTAAATTAAAACACTTAAAAATAAATGAAATAACATGACAAATAAATAAATGAGACTGAAATAAATAAAATACAAAAATAAATGAAAATAAATAAATAAAAACAACCAAATAAGTTAAAAAAAATTTCAAAACACAAAAATAAATACATAAACCAACAGATTAAAAAAAACTGAATAACATGATAAATAAACAAAATACATAAAAAAGTAAAATAAATTGACCAAAATAAACAAATAAATAAATAAGAAAATAAAAACATAAAATTTTAAGAGTACATTAATTTAAACTTAACAATAAATAAACAAAAAAATTTAACATCATATGAAACAAAATAAACTAATTCAAATAAATGAGCAAACAACTAAATAAAGAACAAAAATAAATAATAAATTAATGCACAAATAAACAAATATATAAATAAAGGGTGTGCCAAAAGCTTCCAAACATTGGAGAAATAATGTTTTTTTTTGTTTTTGTTGCTTATGTTTGCGATTTTGTCCCTAGCATACGTACACACACACACACACCTGGCAGGACACCAGATTGTACAATACCCCTGTCAGTGCTTTGTGACTTGGAGATGAAACCCGGTGTCCTGTGATGTCTCCTGTCACGCTCGGTGTGGACTTACCTCCCTCCAGGTTCTCAGTGTTACCTGTGCTGCGCTTTAACCACCCCTGTGCTCGCCCTGTCTGCCACGCCTCTCATCATCTCACTGGGTTTTACAAAAGCCTAACCACACACACACACACACACACACATACCTGACCCTGCTGTGTAATGGTTACCGTGTAAAAGCCGGCCATGCGGTACCGAGACGGGCCGTCCTTCACGTTCAGGAACAGGAAGACGTGCACGCCGCCCAACACCAGGTTGAACCCACGCCACGCCCACTGGCCCAGGCAGATATCGGTCTGCTGAGAGACCAACCAGAACGCCGCAATCAGCCAGTGACAGCCTGCCACCAGAAAGAGAGAGAGAGAGATACTTACGCAAACATATCCAGATTTAAAAGACGTATATAACGATACTACGATCATTTACATCGCGACGTTAAATTCTCTAATCTGATTGGTCAGAATCTGTGCATTTAGATTAAGACGGTCCATCGGCTACATTATCGTTACTATAGTTGTTTATGCTGCAGACGGATGTGTGTGTTAGACTCACCCACGACGCCGATGACCCAGCATCCGAAAGAACGTGCGAAGAGGGCGAGGCTGACGAAACGTGCGCTCAGTAGCCCCGCCCTCCACAGCAGCTGGCACAGCAGGGCAGCGGGGGGCATGAGCAGGTGACCGGGCCGCGCCAGGCAACACGCACGACTGTACAACACCAACGCCCAGGACAGGGACAGCACACACACACCGCTACACAGAGCAACTGACACCGGAACACACACGTGTACAGAATTAAACAAACATTCATTACCACGGATGGTCAATACCGTTAATGATTCTTACTACCGTCATTTCTGGACTATATTACTTAGAATCATGACATAAAAAGTTTGCTAAAATGTATACACTGTGCGCGGAAATGTTCATACAGTATGTATATAAAGAAAAATTATTTGATAACCTCATAAAATTTTTACATCAACTAATATCAATGTGTATAGACACTAAGTAGACGTGCTACTCTGGACATTACGGTAATTTGAAACCACCCTAGATATCATCTAGATAAACGTGATTTCTCATGCTAAGTGTAATTAAAGTATCATCTGAGCTCAAATTAATCTGTTTTCATGATTTTCACACACATATCTGAGGTAAATGTCGTCGTTCCGGACTCGTATATAATCAGGATGAGACTGAAAACCGTACAGAACTGTGAGATATAACAACTTTCACCTCAGACGCGGTGAGAAATTACTTTAAATAGAATATATAATAAATAAAACATGCAGTAAAACACAGTGTGTGTATAAGACTGGTGTGTGTGTGTGTGTGTTTTTTTTTGGGGGGGGGGGGGGGGGGGGGGGTTATATTCTGAGGATTACGGTAAATGGACTGACCTGGAGACGCGAGACTGAACTCGGTCGCCGTGAGAACGTAAGTGTGTGTGAGCGCCTGAGGGAGTGTGAGGAGCAGAACGTCGAGCAAACGCAGCGCCGCCACGTCCACCTGCTGCATCACCTGCTGGGCCTGAGACTGAGCGCGCCACACACACACGCTGCAGTCCCACAGCCTGTGTGTACACACACACACACACACACACACACACACACATCAACATCAGTCCATACACAGCCTGTGTGTACACACACATACACATCACAACATCAGTCCATACACAGCCTGCATGTACACACACACACACACACCTTTTGAAGATGCCCAGGTGCAGTGTGTGTATGATGAGCAGGTGACATGTTCGCTGCTCTCCATCCGCCCGGTACCACATGAAGCTCAGCACCTGCACTATCGCCCCTGGCAACAGCAGGGCAAAGGTCAGCCCCGCCCACAACAACTGCTCCTTCCACAGGTAGAAGGCGAAGCAGCAGATCACTGAGGAGAGACAAGAGAAAATTGACTTTTATATGCACTTTATTATGAAAACTGTAAAAAAAAAAAAAAAAAAAAACACTGCCTCTTCCTTTCTTTCATCAGTTCATCAGGTGGTTTTTAAATCTTTACAGTTTGATGTTTTTGACTTTTGGCTTTGTTTAGAGCGTAGTTTATTTACAGCATGTCGTTTGTCTCCTTTGACCAGCAGTACAAAGCGGTTTATCTTTTCTTAAGACACGTCTCCCTCTGTGTGTGTGTGTGTGTGTGTGTTGTGCTGAGCCCTGCTCCTTCACTCCCCTGCGTGGTTGCACTCACTGACTGCGGGTTTTTCATTCAGTAATTGGTTGTGTAGTTGCCGTCTTCTCCTCTCTTTCACTCCTCTGCACTTCTTGGTGGTGTGTTTGCTTGTGGCTGCTGTACCTCTTTGGTTGTAGACATTAGGGGCGGGGACACTGTTTGCGCTGGCTCCTGTACAGGTGTCAGGTTTTATACTCGAGCTCCGTGTGCACACGGCTCGGCCTTTTATACCCGACGTCCCCACATCTCAAAACATTCAAAATCTGTCTGCAGGAGGACAGAACGGTGTCTCACGTGTCTCGGGCTGACGAACCTCCCGTAGCGGGTCAGATCCTTCATTATCACTTGGACTGTAGATCCTCTCACCCCCCCCCCCCCCCAAAAAAAAAGGTAAAACATATGGCCCATAACTTGGCAGGACGCCAGAGTTCCTGTGTTCTGGAGGAAGATGTAGAGAGAGAGAGAGAGAGATGGAGAAAGGGATTTTCTTTTCCCCAGAAGGAGTCTCCAGTGTCAGATAACATTAACCACGTGCGCACTGTTCTCTGGCTAGAGTTGTGTACGTTCCCATATATGGAAGTGATTTCCGCCGCTGTGACGTCATGTTCTAATAAAAAAAAAAAAGGATTGGAAAATGGAGGACGCTCGCGCGCTACACCTTTATTATTTGGCGGGCGGGACGGGGATCACCCTGAGCTCGCGCTTTCTTTTTGGCAATCAGTTCGCGTGCAGAATACCCATAATGCACTGTTGTATAACACACACACACACACAGAGCAAACAAACAAACAAACAAAGGTGTGCATGTGATGATAACGATGTGATGCGGTCTCGCGCGCAGGTGATGCTCTGTGTTCGACACCTGAGCCGCACGCGCAGCAGCAGTGCAGTGCAGTGTGTGTGTGCGCGCGCGCGTGTGATGGGGCTGTCGGGGTCACTCACGCGCGGCTCTCTCCGCCAGGATCACGAGCGCGGTCGAGGCGAACAGGAGCACCTGCCAGCACGCGCTCCCGCATCCTCCTCCCTCACCGCACAGCACCGCGGCCATGTCCACTCTGTGTGTGTGTGTGTGTGTATCTCACGCCGCTGTCATCTCCCGCATCCGCACAGCCTCCATCACCCCCTGACCCCCCCTCAACTCCTGCCAAAAAACATGTGACGTCATGGAGATGGAGTTTAAAGAGACAGTACACAGATATCTCATACAGTCTGAGGGGAAGCAGCATCTTATCATCACCATAACTTATTATCATTAGAACTTATCACCACCATAACTTATTATCATTAGAACTTATCATCACCATAACTTATTATCATTATAACTTATCACCATAACTTATCATCACCATAACTTATTATCATTATAACTTATCACCATAACTTATCATTACCATAACATATTACCATCATAACTTATAATCACCATAACTTATTATCATTATAACTTATCACCACCATAACTTATAATCATTATAACTTATAATCACCATAACTTTTAATACCTCAGTGTTGATTCCATTCTATATAAAAATCACAATTTTTATAAATATCCCGGTTCGATATTACATTTCTCGTTCCAAATGTAAATAAAAAAAATTAAATGTTCATTTATAAAAATTAAAAAGTGAGAAAGCACATGTACATAAATTAGCAAAATTGGGTTTAGACGCAATTAATTTTTAATAAATTTCCAAAAATCTCAAGTAAACTTTTTTCATGTTGCTCTTATGGAGTGTTGTGTGTAGAATTCTGAGATTTTTTTTTTTATCCAGTTTATAATAAGGTTGTGACATAACAAAATGTGGAAAAAGTGATGCGCTGTGAATACTTTCCCGATTCACTGTAACTGAGCAGCGCGTATCTCTGTCATCCACCATAATTATTATTTCTAAATAGAAATTAGCAGATAATTTACTCCTATCACACAGGGCAAAATCGTGGAAATAGTTCAGAGTGCGCCACCTGTAGGATTATAAAGAAACGCTAATGTTTTACCACCTCAAACGCCTCCAAGGTTTCAAACTCAACCTGACAGTGAGCATGAGGGTTGAGCGGCTGCGTGTACACGGGCATGTGTGCCTTCTAACACACTATTGTGTTTTTTAACTAGTTAGCGCTGACAGTGTTGTGAGACTGGTGTAAAAAGGCAGATCAGAGGCTTTAACGTGCATGATTTTTGATAATGTAACGCCATAAAAATGTGTTTTGTTGCACCACTCGAATCGTTTATATCTGAGCCTAATCGGGCAATCGCGTGTTAAGCTTGGCACCCCGACCCCAAGTTACTTCCACAGTTGGAGTTTTCATCACCCAATGTATCAGATGGACCAAAATATCAAAAAAAGAAATGGTCGAGTTTAAGTCCCAAACTCCTGCCCTCAGATTATAACATATTTTACACTTTGAAAAGATCTAACCAATCACAAATGAGAATGAATTATTGTAACCAATCACAGTGGAATCACTGGATTTAAAGCATGTGCATCTGCTCATGGTGTAAGCAGTGAAAAAGAGGAAGGAAGAAAGAAAAGAAGAAATGCACAGATTGATTGACTGATTCAGCTAAAGTGAACAAAGGAGGCAAAAGCATTCAAATGAAAAAGAAAAGAAAGATAGAGCAAATTAGAAAAGAGAAGGAATCACACTGAGAAAATAAAAAGGAAGAAAAGAATGAAGAAAAGAAAATGAAATATTTATTTTAAATTATAATTTAAATAAAGAGCAAAAAAGTACAAATTAAACTAAATAAAAAAAAAATAAGGAAGTCGGAGAAATAAAATTAGTAGTAAAAAAAATCATAAGTTTACATTTTATAATTAAAATGTTAAAGAGAATCTCACAGTAGAGAAAATAAAGACAGAAAGAAACACACAATATATATATTTTTCTTTATAGATAAAGATAGATAATATAAGAAAATCATACAGAAACATGTTGGAAGGTAAAAATAATGCAGAATTAAGAGAATAAATTAGGAAAAGTGAAAAAAATGATAGAATTAAGTGAATGGATTAAATTATTCTAAATTAAACTAATTCAACAAATTAAACTAAAACTAATTAGTTATTTTAAATATTATATGAATTGAACATTTCCGTTTAATGCTTTTTTATTAAAATTAATTCTGTACCTATATATGCACTTATTTTATTATTCAGTCTAAAATGTATGCTAATATTCATATAATATAAATACTAATGTAGTAAGAAAGTGCAGTGCCTCTTTATAAACAGCAAGGGGCGCCAAATCTACTGTGGCGATTCCTCCAATCAGAAAGCGTCACTCTGGAACTGTATCCTAAATTCATCTATTGTCTTCTTTGTAGGCGCGCTCACGCGGACTAGAAGTTAGGAGCGGCCCGAGCGCTACGTAGTGCACTTCGTGTTTGTGTCGTATTTGGTATCGAGCCCGCGCCCGCTGAGATTGCTTGAGGCGGAGTGTTAGCTTCTGGCTAGCTGTTCTGTTTCAGTGCTCGGGTTTTACCGTTTAATTTTATTTTATATTTCAGTAATAATAGACAGTAATATTCATAATAAAATGCCTTTTCAGTATCCGAACGCGTATCGTGACGAGGCTGTGGTAAGACTTTCATTTTCTACATTTTAAAAAGAGAGAAATAAAGAAGAAAAAAAGGTCTGTGCTAATCGTTAGCCTAGCCGTGCTAACGGAATGAATGGATGTGTTAGCCGGTTAGCTAGCCTCGTTAGCATCAGTTCAGGCTAAACTAGCTGTAAATAGACTGAAATCTCAGGATTTATTAGTATTAATTAATTAATAATAATTATAATAATAATAATAATAATAATAATGATGATGTTAGCTTGGTGTGAAAAATGTTTAAAGGATATAATAGTTAACAGATATGACTGACAACTTTGCTAACTGCTAGCATTTCTGTTGTATTTATGTGATTGTGTTTAACACAGTGAATAAATAAATACATACAAAATGTAACACCACTTTAACAGGTGTAATATAAAGCTGAGGTAAATAAGTAATTTAAATAAATGAAATAAATATATAACTTAACTGTTTTAATATAATATCTATCATATTAATAATTTTGTCTGGATTTTCATTTTGAGTATAAAAGATAAAATGTTAAATAGTTGATTCTGTATTTGACATGTTAAAATAAAAAGCAAAAAAAAAATAATAATAGTAAACTAGTGTTAGGTGACGGTTAAAGAGTTTGTAGAAAAAAAGGTTAAATCTAATAATAATCTGCTGATCTTTAATGTAATTAGTGATTTATTATCATTATTATTATTATTATCTGTCTAACTTATTAATACAAAGAAATCATATTCTGTAAGGTTGAGTGTGACTCGACTGACTTACTTACTCGAACAAAACCTTTGCTTAATTTATACTGATAATAAAATTATGTCGAAATATATGTTATGAGGATTATATATATGGAAGGGGGGGGGGGTTAACTCATAACGCTGGACTCTCAGTCTGGGTGAGTTACACTGTGAGGCTGTGACAAAATCTGGCCGGACAGACAAACAAATATACAGACATACTTTATTGACAGAAATTTGTATCAGAGGCTGGTTTCTGGTCCTCCAGTGTATAAAACGTAAAAAGATATAATAGACAGATCGATTCCTTCCTCCTCTTCTTTGTCTTTCGGCTGTTCCCTTTCAGGGATCGCTACAGCGAATCATCTACCTCCATTTAATCCTATACTCTCTGCATCCTCTTCTCTCACACCAACTAACTTCATGTCCCCTCTCACTGCATCCATAAATCTCCTCTTTGGTCTTCCTCTAGACCTCCTGCCTGGCAGTTCCAACCTCAGCATCCTTCTACCGATATATTCACCATCTCTCCTCTGAACATGTCCAAACCACCTCAATCTGGCCTCTCTGACTTTATCTTCAAAACATTTAACGTGGGTTGTCCCTCTGATGAACTCATTCTTGATCCTATCCATCCTTGTCACTCCCAAAGAGAACCTCAACATCTTCAGCTCTGCTACCTCCAACTCTGCCTCCTGTCTTTTCTTCAGTGCCACTGTCTCTAAGCCGTAGAGCATCGCTGGTCTCACCACTGTCCTGTACACCTTTCTTTCATTTCTCGCTCTTTTATCACACAACACACCTAAAACTTTTCTCCACCAATTCCAACCTCCCTGTACCCGCCTCAATTAACAAACAAAACCTTTATAGTATTTATGTAGAAATAATTATTATAAAGATTGCATATAAATCATTATTTATTTAATTAGTTACAATTAAAATGATTAAAGCAATACTGTTTAAATCATTACTTAACTTAAATGTTCCAGAAAAATATAGAAAGTGTCAATATTATTTTAACAGAGCTTGTTTCTGTTATTTTTGGACTTGTGTATAAGATATTTAGCAAGAAGCAGAACAAAAAAAATAATTTCACAATCTTTTATTTTCAAAAATGTCTTCAGAAATAAATATATCCAGAAAAAGTTGGATGAAGACATGGGAGACAGTGTCCATGACGTGTCTCCAGAGCGTCTTTGTGTGGTCACAGGTACCACTAAATGTGTCAGGAGATAACACGATTACACAAAGGTTACACATCAGGGTTTAAGTTTGTACATTCTTTGTTTTACCTCGTTAATTACAAAATACCTTTGAGGAAGACGGATTAACGTGCTCCAGACGTCACGTGATCATACGTAACTTTAAATCAGGAAGAAAACAAAACTCTTCTCGGTTGACGATCCTGGCGTGTCCTGGTTTTTCAGGTTGAGGACTTCCACGGCTGTAAGGTTCCTGACCCGTACAGCTGGCTGGAGGACCCGGACAGTGAGAAGACACAGGTGTGTGTGTTTGTGAGTGTGTGTATGTATGTGTATGCACGATCGTATGAGTGCTACTGAACTTCTGCTTTTTTTCTCCCAGGCGTTTGTGAATGCGCAGAACCAGCTGACGCTGCCCTTCCTGGAGGAATGTCCGGTCAGAGAGGTGTTTAAGGAGCGCATGACCGAGCTCTACGACTACCCCAAGTACAGCTGCCCCTTCAAACGGGGGAACAGGTCAGGGTCGAGGGGGATTATTTTACTGTTAACCAAAAAAAATTTTTTTTAACTTATTAAATTTAATGTCGCCTTCACCTTCGATGTCTGACTAAAGCTCTGCTCGTCCCTGTTAGGTATTTTCACTTTTATAACACGGGCCTTCAGAACCAAAGCGTCCTCTACGTACAGGAGAACCTCGAAGCAGAACCCAAGATGTTCCTCGATCCGAATACGTTTTCAGACGATGGAACTGTAGCGCTACAAGGTGAGTGTGTGTGTGTGTGTGTGTGTGTGTGTGTGTGTGTGTGTGTGTGTGTGTGTGTGTCGGTATACATAGATATATACAAGGGGTGGGGGGAGTTATCCACTTCACCATATTTTATTAATTTGTTAGTTATTAAATAGTTATTTTATTTCTGTCTGTGTTTTGATGTTATTCTCCTCTCTTTCAATCGCCTGTGTGTCAGGTTACGCGTTCTCTGAGGATGGCGAGCACCTGGCGTACGGCGTGAGCGCGAGCGGCTCCGACTGGGTGGAGATCCGGTTCCTGCGCGTCGACGGCGCCGTGGCCCTGGAGGACCGGCTCGAGAGGGTCAAGTTCAGCTGCATGGCCTGGACTCACGACGGGAAAGGGCTCTTCTACAACTCGTATCCTGAGCAGGAGGGAAAGAGCGATGGTACACACACACACGCGCGTCCGCACACGCGCACACACACGCGCACACACACGGTGGCCCAGGAGTGCAAAACTAAATAACAAAACCGAAAAATAAAATAATTTGAAAAAAACAAAAAAAAAAATAAAATTGAAAAACTTTTACATTCGTTATAACAAAATAAAACAGAAACAAACAAAACAAAATTATAATAATAATATATAATAATATAACAAAATAAAACGGTAAAATTTAAAAACAAAACCACAAAAAAACTGAATAACAAATTCGGAAAACAAAATAATAAATAAATAAATAAATAAATAAAATAAGAAAATCATAAATTCAGAAAACAAAATAACAAAAACTAAATAACAAAAAAAAACAACAACAAAATAACAAATTAGATATCACAAAACCAAAAAAATAAATAAAATAAATAAATTCAGAAAACAAAATTTCTGTTTTCCGTTTGTTTGTTTTTGTTTTTTTTTGTTTTCAAATTTGTCACTTTTTCAGTTTTATTTTGTTTTTTGCACTTTTCGGCCACTAGACTAACACACACACACACACACACACACACACACTCACTCAAGTTTATCATGCGTAACTTTTACATAGATGAAGATGAGATGAACTTTGTGTCTCAGGGACGGAGACGTCCACCAACCTGAATCAGAAGCTCTACTATCACGTGTTGGGGACGCCACAGTCACAGGATGTCCTGTGTGCCGAATTCCCCGAGGAGCCCAAGTGGATGAGTGGAGCTGAGGTAACACACACATATACATACACACACACACACACACACACACACACACACACACACACACACACACACATACATACACACATAGTCCTGGTACAGGTCATACACACTAAAGCCATAAAAACAAAGCGTGTGTGTGTGTGTTGTAGATTTCTGACGATGGCCGCTACGTGTTGCTGTCCATCAGAGAAGGTTGTGACCCCGTGAACAGGCTGTGGTACTGCGACCTCAACACCATCCCGGACGGCATCACAGGTGACCCTCTCAGCAGCCTCGTCCCTGATCTCTCTCTTACATACACACACACACACACACACACACACACACCATCTCCATAGCAATGCCCCGAAGTCTGGGTGAGGTCGTAAAAATCTCCTTAAAGAATCCTTAAGTTCCAGTTGAGGAACATTTTTGTGAACTTGATTTTGTGTGTGTTTGAAAGAATCTGACACTTTGGGTGATGCGTCCTTGAGAAACCAGACGTATTTCCTTATAAGGAACCTTTTCAGGAACCCTAGTACCCCTTTTTCACCAAGGCCGCCCCGGACAGTCTGGTTCCTCTCAAGGTTTCTTTCTCTAACCATCTAAGGGAGTTTTTTCCTCACCTCGGACTTGCTCACTAGGGATGATTTTGTCTTAACATCTAGGATGTTTTTTTATTTTATTTCTAATGTCCTGTAAGGCTGCTTTAAGAGAATGTTTATTACGCTGTAACAAAATAAAATTGAATTGAATTTACCAACCGGTTCCATGGAGACACCAACATTTTGTTGGGTTGGAACAAAGATCCGCTTACATCAGCAGGAACTTGTGGGATAAAAGATGACTTTATATGCGACGGTCAGCGCAGATGTTTGATGATAAAGCCAGGAGGAATGCTCACAAGGTCAGGGTGAAGTCTGCCGTTGTCCTGCTTATTGCTAGCATTCACGTTAACATTCCTGCTAACATCGTTGGCAAAGTAGAGACGGGAACAGACGTATCCTGTGATGGAAAAGAGGCTCTTGATTGGAGATGTGTTTTGGACTAAAGGAGCCGTTTGAGAACTCGAATCTCTCGCGCGTTTTTGCTTACAAAGCCCTTTGAAGAGATTTAGGATTTTAGACTGATTATTATTTTAGTTTTATATATATATATATATATATATATATATATATATATATATATTTTTTACAATCTGACACTTTCTAGGAATATCTCGTTTAGATGGGTGTGTTTTCTGAGTCTAAAGGTTTAAGAAACCTTTCCAGGAACCTGTCCACGACCTCAAGCTGTGTTTCCACTCAAACTGTTTCCCAGATAAGTTTTGATCTTATCTTTCAGGAACATGAGATGTGCTGAGGGCCGTTTTTATGATCTTCAGGGGACTTTTTCGGGAACACGGGAGCGTTTGAGGTGTTTAAACAACTCTAGGTCTTTGAGCTACAGGTTTTAAAACCGTTCTCAGTTCCCGCTCTGTAGTGTGTATTAAGCGTCGGCGGTGGCTCCTCCCTCGCGCGTGGTGTTTTGTGGCGCGACTCCTCACCGGCCGTGTTTCAACAGGGTTGCTGTCGTGGGTGAGACTGATCGACAACTTCGACGCCGAGTACGAATACGTGACGAACGAGGGCACGGTGTTCACTTTCAAAACCAACCTGGACGCGCCGCGCTACCGCCTCATCAACGTGGACTTCGCTCAGCCGGCGCCCGGGCAGTGGAAGGAGCTCATCCCACAGCACGACAAGGACGTCCTCGGTGAGACCTCAAACTAAAAAAAAAAAAAAAAAGATTATCGACTTTTGTTTAAGTGTTTATTATTATTATTATTCTCAGTGTTTGCGACGTGCACGTACTCCAGCTTCCTGTGCGTGTGTTACCTGCATGACGTGAAGAACGTGCTGAAGATGTACCAGCTGGCGTCGGGGGAGGAGCTGAAGACCTTCCCGCTGGACGTGGGCTCCATCGTGGGCTTCACCGGCCGCAAGAAGGACTCGGAGATCTTTTACTACTTCACCTCCTTCCTGTCTCCAGGTGAGAGGGCGGGTCCTGAGCTTCTCTGTGTTCCCGACCAGGTACGAATGTAAACAGTCTATTTTTTTATTATTTATTATTTATTTTTCCCCTCACAGCCATCATCTACCACTGTGACCTCACAAAAACGCCTCTACAACCGCACATCTTCAGGGAGGTCCAGGTCAAGGGCTTCGACCCAACAGAGTACCAGACCACACAGGTACTACTTACAGTATACACACACACACACACTCTTCTTTACACACAGGCACCGTGTTTCATTCTGAAGTCCTCCGTCGCAGGTGTTCTACCCGAGTACAGACGGCACACAGATCCCCATGTTCATCGTGCACAAGAAGGGTCTCCAGCTGGACGGCTCACACCCGGCCTTCCTCTACGGCTACGGAGGGTTCAACATCTCCATCACACCCAGCTACAGGTAACACACACACACACTTTCTCTCTCTCTCTCTCCCTCTCTCTCTCTCCAGAGTGTCATCAGCGAAGGTTAACGGTCTCTGTTTGTCTCTGCAGTGTATCCAGGCTCATCTTTGTCAGGCATCTGGGAGGAGTTTTAGCAGTGGCCAACATCAGAGGAGGCGGGGAGTATGGTGAAACGTGGCACAAAGGTAACGCGCACATGAAACAAGCCGTCCCTTCATTCCTTCCTCTTTTTTTTTTCCTCTCACATAAGTGTGACCTCACGGGCTCTCAAATAAATATATGATCAATATATATTATATTATTTTATATTGGGAGTGGAGTGATGGACCGGCAGAAAGAGCCATGCCTAAAAAGATTGATTGATTGATTGATTAATAAATGGATGAGATAACAGCCCTATTCACACAGGATTAGTATACGCTGGTGACCTCTGGTCATTTGCAACACAGTACGTCCCCGAGTTACGAACAATTTCCACAGATATGAACGGACTGCAGGAACAAATAACGGAACCGATATTTACAATTATATACATTAATTTCAGTGTGTAAGTAAATGTATGAAATGTCTAAAGTCCGGAGTAGTGTGTGTGTGTGTGTTTGTGTGTGTGTGCGCGCGGGAGAAATAAGTCGGCTTAACCGGTGGTTTCAATGACTCCGTCCATTATCGTCTCAGTCCAGGAACACAATAATGGAAAATATCTGTCCTGTAAAGGCTGGGTGTAGCTCGGTGGTTAAGACATTGGACAACATGGTCTCAGGTTCAAACCCCACCATCATTAAGTTGCCCCTGTTGAGCCCTTAAGCAAGGCCCTTAACCCACAGCTGCTCAGATGTGCAATAGAATATGATAACAATGTTATCAATAAGGGTGTAATTAATGTAAATGTAAAGCTGTCCCGATTGGAGAAAAATACTAATTAAAAAAAAAGAAAAATCCTCAACAAAAACAGTCCAATACAGGGGAAAACAGCTCTGAGACATTGCGGTTTAAAGTTGAACAGACAACACTTTTAACTGGTGTGTGGAAAGGGGATAAAGATTTAGTCCAGTGGATTGTTATTCTTTACATTGTATATTCGTGTCAAAAGTGTATGACTCACTTTGTCAGACTTGAGAACAAATCCGCCTTACAAACATACTCCCTCTTTCTCTCTCTCTCTCTCTGTAGCGGGGATGTTGGAGAACAAGCAGAACTGTTTCACTGATTTCCAGTGTGCAGCCGAGTATCTGATAAAGGAGGGCTACACCTCGTCGAAAAAGCTCACCATCAACGGAGGCTCCAATGGAGGCCTGCTAGTGGGTAGGACCCTCTCTCTCTCTCTCTCTCTCTCTCTCTCTCTCACACACACACACTGGTATAACTCTGTTTGATCCTACAGTAATGTAAATTAACTGAAAATTGTGCCGTGGTCAAGTTAAGATACATGATGTGTGTGTGTGTGCAGGAGCGTGTGTAAATCAGAGGCCGGATCTGTTCGGCTGTGCAGTAGCTCAGGTCGGAGTCATGGACATGCTCAAGTTTCACAAGTTCACCATCGGCCATGCCTGGACCACCGACTTCGGCTGTTCTGAGAAAGAGGAGCAGTTTAACTGGCTCATCAAGTGAGCGCACACTTAAACACACACTCACATACACTTGGAGCTTATAAGAAAATCAGCCCTCTGACCCCTCCCCCTTCGTCCCCTCCCCCTCCCCCTCAGGTACTCTCCTCTACACAACATCCGGACCCCCGAGCGTGACGGCGTGCAGTACCCGGCTGTGCTGCTGTTGACCGGTGACCATGACGACCGCGTGGTTCCCCTGCACTCTCTGAAGTACATCGCCACCCTGCAGCATGTGATCGGTCGCTGGCCCGGCCAGTCCAACCCCCTCTTTATCCACGTGGACACCAAGTCGGGTCACGGGGCGGGAAAACCCACCAGCAAGGTGATCCAGGAGGTGGCGGATACCTACGCCTTCATCGCCCGCTGCCTCGACCTCCACTGGATCAATTAACACACGTGGACACATCAACACATCTGGACACATCAACAAACGTGGACACATTAACTCACGTGGACACATTAACTCACACACACACGCACTTCATTCAGCTGCTGCTCCCCCGGCGTTCTCTCTCAACCTTTATCTCTATCTGTCTCGTCTCTTCTCTAGTCATTTTCCTTCATCCCTTTCTTCTCTTTCTTCCCATCTTCTTTATTCTTTCTTCTTCTCCTCTTTTCCCCCTCTTTATCTTCATCCTCCTTTCTTCTCTTTATCTTCCTCCTGTTAATTTTCCCCTTGTTCCTGTTCTCTCGTCCTCCCTCCATCAGCCTTCTTTCTCCTTTTGCCTTCCCCGTTTTTTTTTCCTTTCTAGCTCTTTCTCTCACTCCTCTCATCTATCTCCCTTATCTTTCTCAGTCTGTACTCATTCCTCACTCCCTTCTCCTCCTCCACATCTCTCTCTCTCTCTTTCATTCTGCTCCAATGGATCCGGATTTCACTCTGCAGTAAGCCTTCATCATCTCACCCATCTCTCTCTCTCGCTCAGCCTGTTAACGATTTTTTTATATATTATACTTTTCCCTGGACATTTCATGATCATCTTCTCTGAAACACTTTGTATAGACTCTTAATTTATTATCAGGTTCAATAAAATTCAATAGGTCTTTACCAATTAACCGCACAGTATGTATGTGTGTGTGTGTGATTGTAATAAGGTATCATATATAATGTATATCCACTGGCTGCTTCTACCTCCAACCTTATGCAGATTTTGTTGTTACATTTTCAAACCAATAAATGTCAGCGTACCTTGTGATACAAAACAACTGACGTAATAAACACAATAATGTTTTGAACAATTGCGTTTTTTTTTTTTTAGGGACACTTTGGTTAACTCGCTGAAGCTGTTTTAACGACCAGAATTCACTTCTCATTCTGCTCACTTTAATCGGAATATTGTTTGACAAAAACGTGTACTGGATCATGGTCTGGAAAGTATTTTATTATGTAATGAGTTGTATTCACTTTATTTCTCATTAATTAGCAGAACATGCTTGATCACTATCACATTTGTTTTCACAAATGTGGAATGTGTTCATAGAAATTTTTACACAAACAATTCAAAACGTTATTTCAATAATAACAATAATAATAATTAAAAATCAAAAACATGCTGTTTATTTCAATAAAATTGCTTTATATTCATTTTCCAATGTGTGTATCCAATTGTGTTGTGTGCCTCCAGGCTCATGAGAAAATCTTTATAGTGTAGCTCTTAAGTGTAACAACGAAATGTGTCAAAAATATAAAATACAACTATAAATCAGCAGTTATTAAAGGTTATTAAACAACAGGTGTGTTCTGAGAATTCTGAACACCGCGATATGCGGATATGAAATCGAATCAAATCAGTTTTATGAATAAATATTGTATCTTGTAGAAGCCTCATGTTCCTTCAATAACATCTAATAGATTATTTCTCTTTCATAAATAAAGATTTATACCAAGATTGAGCTGAAACCTTGAGAAAGAGTTCCCATGTACTTCCCATCTCTGACCACATGGTGGCACCTTTATTACTGTATAACAAAGTCATCATCACATTGACACTAAAATACTCTCAGTAATTCTCAATTCTTACAGCACATTGGTAAACATAAACTCTTAAAATGGTAAATATTGTTGTGAGAACACCAACTAAATAAATTAATAAAGAATATGATTTTTTTTTCTTCCTGGTGCAATTTAATATTTTTCCCAGCTGAAGCTCTACAAGAATGTTTAGTAAAGTTACTTTCGTTGCTGCTTTTTAAAAATGACTTACTTATAATAAAATACTTGTGTAAAAACTAAAAAACATAAATACTAGTATTACATTTACTGTAAATAAAATGTATCTCGCATAGGATGACAGAAAAATGATTTATCACTCAGAAACCTGACAGGAAATGTACTGCTGTAGTGTTGGACTAAAACCCGTCACCTCCAGATAAACCACCCTCCACAGTAACAACCCTCCAGAGTAACAACCTTCCAGAGTAACCACCCTCCAGAGTAACCACACTCTAGAGACACCACCCTCCAGAGTAACAACCTTCCAGAGTAACAACCCTCCAGAGAAACCACCCTTCAGAGTAACAACCTTCCAGAGTAACAACCCTCCAGAGTAACCACACTCTAGAGACACCACCCTCCAGAGTAACAACCTTCCAGAGTAACCACCCTCCAGAGTAACCACCCTCCAGAGAAACCACCCTCCAAAGTAACCACCCTCCAGAGTAACAACTCTCCAGAGAAACCACCCTCCAGAGACACCACCCTCCAAAGTAACCACCCTCCAGCGGAGTCAACCCCGACTTCAGCGAGTGACGTGAAACCAACATGGCCGCTCGCACCATCAGCAGAAACCCGACAGCTTCCTTACCTGTGGAAATAAAATGTTTTTTATCCAAAGGTTGTTTTCTGTATTTTAGCTGTTTTCATTACAAACGCATTCTTTTTGGTCTCTTTGACCACAAGAATTTGGAGGAGATTTTTATTCTTTTTTGTTCTCATCATCATTTTTTAGAAATACAAAAAGAAAGATAACTATGTTATAATAAATTGCTATGTTTGTTTATTCATAAATGTAAATATAATAATAGTACACCCCTCTTTCTCGTATTCAAAAATAACATTATCAGATATTTAGAAAGTTTTACATTTTCAAAAAAAAACTCCAAAGTTGCTAGAATTGTACATTTATGTGATTCATATGAATTTTTTTTTGTTTCTACTTTTGGTGCTTAAAATTTACATATGAATATATATTTTTAATATTCATAAATGTCCATTTTATAATAGTATACCCCTCTTTCTTGTATTCGAAAATGACATTCAAAACACACAAAAAAATTAAATAAAAAAATGAAAGAAACCCTCCAAGTCTGTTAGAATGTAACATTTACAATATGTGACTCACATGGTACTGTATGGATTTTTAGTTTGTATTTCTGGTGCTCCATAACCAGAATATTTAAATATTTAATTTATTTCCTTTTCTGTTTTTATTTGCTATTTACTACTCTTTTTTTCCCCCTGGTTATGTTGTTACGTATGTTTCGGTTTGCATGCTGTCGTTTTTGTTTTGTTTAAAAAAAATTAAAGTGGGGGGAAGTGTTTCTACCTTTCTTCTGGAAAATAGCAAATGCAGGCAATAATTTTTTTCCCTCCAGTTCTGTAACTCGATTGCAAGACTTCCTGCAAATATATTTAATCTGAAACTGTTACTGAACTGTTGATGTGCCAGTTTTGAGCACTGACTGTAAGTTACCATGGTAACAAGACAATTTTTTGAATTCTGTCTTGTCCGTTCATCATTCTGTCAACTATGTATTATTCAAAACTAACCAGCGTAATGTTGGCTAATCGTTAATCATTACACATGTCCGCTTTTAAAGGAGCGCTGTGTAATGTTTCACATCCTCTGCTGCCCCATAATACAAACTGCAACTTTAATAAAACTTTATAAATCCTCCTTATCTCTCAACTCTGCATATTAGTCATCTGTAGGTTACCTTTTATAGAAAGGAACCAAAGTTCAGTTTCATCTGTGGGGTGGAGCTAATTTCAGGGCAATTTCTGAAACAATCAAAACTGGCACATCAACCATTCAGTGACAGTTTCAGATTACATTTTTCTTCCTGCTGTGCACAGGTGTTCTTATTAAGGTGGCCACTGAGTGTTAAGGGTGTTAGTTGGTGCGAACACCGAACACCAGACTGGTCAAGTTGTTCTGAGACACATTTTCTCTCCCCTGCCTGCTATTCTCACACGCTCCTCTTCTATTTCACAGCCACGATTAAATATTAATAGCTGGAAAATTCCTCGATAAAAGGACAGCGCTGTTGCCTGTGACCCGACCCGGACATGCGCCTAGTAGAACACTTCCCTATCCCTTCATCTACACTGCTCTCTGTGGGACATCTTTTATTTTTACATCCTATGTGGATACACACGTCATGGATGTTCGGTCTCTCACAGGTGAGTCTGACTCCTGACATTTTGAAGACCTTCATTAAGGGTTCAGTATGAAACGAGCTCGGGAGGGCGAGTCAATGCCCCCAGTAATAATCGAATTGTACGGGTAGCACCTTGGATTTATCCATCAAAGCGTCTGTATAATGTCTTTTTCTGCAGTTAGAAACATGAACCAGGATAAATTTTGCAGTTCTCTGCCTCATCAACAGCATTCAATTTCATATCAATAACATTTCTCATAACTAGAATTCCAGGTCATCCAGATTGTAACTCTGTAGATGTTTTAAATTTTTTATGCTATTGTACTAAAATTGTGTTATTTGTAGAAAGGGCTTGGGACCGGCACTGCATCCGGTGTCTGGGGTTTGGGCTTTGGCTGGGAATCGGACCCGAGCCTTCCACATGGTAGGCGAGAAACCAACCTCTGACCAACCAAATCCAAAGTTTTCTGAATGAAAATCAGAAATGTATTTAAAATTGTCACTTCTACAGTAGGTACGCTATAAGATGGGGTTATTCCACGCTAAAAAGAAAACAGGTAGCCATAATAAATTTCGGTGCTTAGATTTTAATCGTTCAACTATAGGTGTCTATTAACTTCTTGCATGTCTAGATGCATATACGTTTCCTTGGGGTTCTCCTGTTTCCTTCTAGCTCCCAGAAACAAGCCAGTATTTGGACTGGTTTTAACCCTTTTTTGCGGCTACGTCCAGTGAAGTTGGCTATAGTCCTGTTGACCTTAAACTTCTGAAGAGAAAAACTTCTGACAGAAACTTTAAGCTGCTTGGAGATGGTGTTGTAGTCTTTACCTTCAACATGTTTGTCTATAAATTTCTTTTTAAGTTCCTGAGACAACGCTCTCCTTAGGTTTCTGTGGACCATGTTGATGTGTGTGGTGCACACCATGATACCAACCAGCACAGTGATGATTTTTTTTACCTTTTAAACAGGCAGACAGTCTGATTACAAGTTTGTGTGTTGATTACAAGACACCTGGGATGATAATTACAGGACACACTTCAGTTAAACATGTCCCTATGGTCAAATTATTTTCAATCTTTCCTTTTCTAGGGTTGCCATCATTTTTGTCCAGACCAGTTCAATTAGTCTGAATCAAGTTATTTCAGTGCACATGGTGGGTTTTTCTTCCTTTAAGGGAATAATACCTGCAATGTATATTAATACTTGTGTTATTCCATTCGCATCAGCAAAGCAAGGAAGCGTTCTTTACATATAAAACGTTTTGCTTACACAGAATAACCATGTAATATGCAGTGCTTATACTGAACAACACTGCAGGTTCAGTAAGCACAGGTAAATACATGCACTGTAGTGACCCGGTTTGGTTTCCATAGTTACAAAAGTGCCTCTAATGATCTGCTATTAAATGTTAACCTGCCAATTAAGACCATGAGGCCTGAGTGTTAGACATAATGTTACGGGAGGACGAATTTCCCCGCGTTTCCCGTTTTAATAACACCGCGCAGGTAGGCGAACTACCTAACAACCCCCATTAGACGTTATTCTGAACAGTCGCCATGGTTACCGCTGCGTTCCTTTCCCACTTCCGACTACGTCACAACGTCCCGCGACGTCGTGCTCGTGCATTCTACAGGTCTAAACAATGCTTCGCAACACCAGCAGCCGACCACGGTAACTATGGCAACTTTTTAAACTATTATTATTATTAATTTTTTACATTTAAAAATTAAGATTGTTAAATGAAATATTCAGGACTCGACACTTTATCATAAAACTCGCATAAAATAATAACAACACATAACTATAATACAATTTCTAAAGGGTTATTAACTAAAAAAAAAAAAAAAAACACGCCATTGTTCTCTTAAACGAATAGGTTTTTACAAATCTTTCATGCACATTTTCACCAATCTGTGCTGCATTTTTATTTTAGTTGAACTATCAGACAATAATTAGTCTAGTAAATTAATAAACAGGCTAATCCCTTACAAGGTTTAGACAGGGTAATGTGATATGTTTAAAACAGTAACTAAAACGATCGTTAGATTAAAATACATTATAAGTAATTCTGATTACATTGTGCACATGAGGAAGATGTAGGTCAGTACACAATAAACAAAGCCTTTTTGTTTTCAAAGACAAACATTTAAAATCATCTTTTTCTGATATAAAATTAACATTAAACGAAAAGAAAGCTGACATAAAACATTTGATATTTTATTTACTTAAAATGCTGATTTGTTTCTAACAAGCAATAATATCAAATGAACATAACGTACTGTGTGTTTTTATACGACCTATATAAGCAGATCCTTACGTGATTAGTGAGACTAGGCACAGTGATTAGAGTATCTTCTCCTTATTTCTGTCTAAACTAATTACAAGGAAACTCGGAAAAGCGCATTGAACTTAGTTATTGCATGTTTTGAAGAAAATGTGGGATGGAAAATTTGGTAGATTCATTTGAAACACTAAACTGAACCTAAATGTAGAGGGAGAGAAAGAGGAAGGGAAGCAGTGTTGGTTGGGTGGTTGGTTGGTTGGGTGTTGGTGGGATTCTTTAGGTCCTGGGTGGGGGTGAAATTAGCCCCGGGGTTGTTGGAGTTGAGCAGCTCAGTGCTCTTCAATCTGCCTCATCTCCTACACCACGTGTGTTAAAAAAAAAAAAAAAAAAACTACTCGGAGTGATATCCGACTCCTTAGAGTCAAATCTGAATTATTGATTTCTAACATCATCGGATGGAACCGGATAGCCGGCCTGAGGCGATTAAAACATGGTGCGGAGCGCTTAAGTGATTTTCTGATCTGTTCAGGACACTACTTCAGTCTGAAAACCACAAACCGACCATCCTCATTCAGAGCTCCATTCACACTAATGAGCCCTTACACGCCTAATTTATGACCAGCTCTGCGGCGTGAATTCAACACTGCCAGATTTTTCTTTTAAAAGAAAAAAAAAAAAGAGATTTAAATTAAATTACAACTAAACGAGCGATTTTAGGGGAGACTTTATTTGCATTGTTTTTCATAATTATTCAAAGAAAGGTACTATAAATTGGTTTTAGGACAACCTATACTTAAAAAAGAAAAACAATCAATACAAAATGTCCAAAAGTATTAAGCACAAAATCATGATATTTATATAGTGTTATTAATTACTGCTAACTTCATATATAAATACTTTTTTAAACTATAATGCAAGCAAGAACATTAATAAACATTTTAAATAAAAGACAAACAAACAACAACAACAACCAAAACAAAAGCATTTTTTAGGGACGATTTGTCCTCTTAAATACTGGACAATCTCTTACTTAGATTTGCAACAAAACTTTGGATATAATACTATAAATGTATTTCTGTTAGAAAAAAAACGAAGCACATTCAATTAGTTGTCAGAAAAAAAGCCAATTTGGGGAAGAACAGGAGAAAGAGAAAGACACAGAGAGTAAGAGAGAAAGAGAAGGAGAGAGGGTGGGAATGTGTTCATTAAGTTTCTTATTAAATACTTGACACTATTAAATCTTATTTTAAAAGCTTAACTTTACAGATAAAATTGGATACATAAAGCATTATTTTATTGCATTCAATTAAATTCATGTATTATTATTAACTATAATTAACAACTATATAGCTACATTTCTAATTGTTTATAGTTAACCCACATGTGCACATCTTGTATCTTAAACAGTGTGTGTGTGTGTGTGTATATATATATATATATATAATTATTTGTCTGCATACTTTGCATATTAATTAATTGAGAATGCAATTCAGAACTAATTAAAAACGTTATTAAGACCAAAACATGTCTATATTTCCTGCGTGGTTCTTCTGTACTTATTAGAATGAATGTTAAAAAAAAAAAAACTTTACTACCCAGCAATAATTTGCCTAACAACTCTGTTAATACAAACAAAAGTCAGTAGAATGTGATTTCTCCTAATAAAGGTGACAAAAAGTGACCTACAGCCAACATTAGGAGGATTAACTCGCAGTGTAATCCTAATACTTTTGAAAAAACTTGCTAAATATATATATATATATATTTTAAATCTAATTTTCACCAATCCAAATTGGATTTCATAAAATCTTACCACACGCAGTCACAAACACTGCTGATGATTTCCTGAGCCTTTACTGTAGGAGTGTCTAAAAATAGAACGCCACGTATGGTAACCATGGTAACGTACGCCTCTACGTAGGCGTCGTGACGTAAGGCGGAAGTATGGAGGGAACATGAAGGCGCTGATCTGTGTTTTGCATTTTGTTTTCACGGATGCGTTATGTTTCCTAGTGACTATATAATATTTAAGGGGGGAAAAACATAGAAAGTCATCAAAAACCTCCAAAGGGGCGTGGCACAAGTTTCTGGGCTTTAAACAAGAATCCAGTCTCTGTGGACTACGTGGTTATTTTTGCATAAAAAGCAAACAAACAAGCAATCAATCAAACGAACGAACAAACAAACAAACAAAATAAATAACTAACTAAATAAACGACGCTTATGCTTAGATCTTATATTTAAAGAATCACAGTTTCACTACAATAAACATTAATGGTTAAAATAACTACAAACAAGCTTTTAATAAATGTAAAAAAATCCAAACATTTTGTTAGAAAGTAGTCTAGAGCTAGACATAAATAATAATGAGTAAAATATTATAAATAAAATAAAAAAAACTTATCACAGATGTTTTCTAATATAAATTATAATGTAGCAAATAAGCAATGATCAGAACAATTGTATTACTATTATTAATAATAATAATAATAATAATAATAATAATAATATTTTTAAATAAAATGTATAATTCATAATTACTTATCTGAAGTACCATTATTTTCTTTTACTTGGTATACAAAACTTTGTTTGATCAGTGATGTGGCTATTCTGCAATTATTATGATATAATAACATATTCACTAATGGATTTGGAGATTATGAAATGTGATTAAATGTAGTGTATACAAAAAATATAATATATTCTGTAAGTGCTCATAAAATATAAAATACTATAAAATATTGCACTGGGCAAAATTCTTTCGCATATACAAAAATATGGTTAATCTGTAAAGATGGTTTTGAAAAATAGTGATAAACATTGATGTCTTAAAAAGCTAACAGCAGTAATAAACTAAACAATGTAAATATTTGGTGATTTCTGCATTTTGTGATTTTGAAATAGTGAATTTCAAAGTAGAGTAGAGAAGAGTAGACTCAGGTAGACTGTTTGCCCAGTTTTTATTATTATTATTTTTATTTTATATCTGTATAATTGTCTTTTATGTAATATGTTTATTCCTTTACGGATTTAAAAACAATTTTATGTAACTTTCTTGATAATAACGTTAAAGAAACGTTAATAAAAGTATGTGCTAAAATACATAGACAACATAACACTTGTGCACAATCCTGTAATTCTTAATTTAAATAAATAAATACAAAATTTTGCTATTCATATCAAAAAATATTTTTTATTATCATTTTTAAAATCTGCACTTCTTCTTAACAATCAATATGTTTTTATATATATATATATATATATATATATATATATATATATATATATATATATATATATATATAGTATTGATGGCAAAATCTTCAAAAACATGTAAAAACTGAATTGGAAATAATAAGCCACATTTAATTTGTTGTCAAAAAAAATAACCAGTTAAGGGGGACGGGGTATGGAGAGAGAGAGAGAGAGAGAGAGAGCCTATTAAGTTGACTTATTTAATACTTAGCATTATTGAACTTTGTTTTTAAAATAAAATGCATTTGTTACATAATGGTTTATTTAATTAGAGCTGTTTTACCACTGCCTTAAATTATAACACTGCATAAAGTGTCCATGTAAAAGTTCTAATTGTTTTCATTTCAGTCACATGAAGACTGAACCAGTGTAACCTTCAACCTGTAAGCTATGAAGTAAATATTTTATAATTTTTCTGTATAGTTCTTTGCTGTACATGATCATTTTTTTTTTTTTTTGTAAACCAGTAAAAATGTACATGTGATATTTAATTTTCAGAACGAAACAGGCTTTTTTACAAGCGGATGAAACAAATTGGGGTTCTAAAATTGAAAATCTCATGTTGACGACGAACTAAAAAAAAGATATTTATAAAAGCTAATTAAAAACACCACATGTATGCGAACAATATTAAAAAACACATATACACTGATAAATCATGTTATTAATTTATATAATCATATACTGTATATTTGTATGTGATTGTACTATATTTCATTTCAATACAGTAGTTTGCTTGTATTTTCGCTCTGGTAGATGTAACTTTGAGGCTGGATACAGCCATAAGGTTTCATACATTGATATTTATAATCATTATCAAAATGTTAAATGCTTGTTTTTTTATTTTATTAAATACAAATTTTCAGTGTTCATTTTTACTGTAGATAAAGATAATGCAAATCAAGACATGTAGGGATACAGTAGAAGACATGATGAAACTATTATGTCAGGATAAGTGACATGTATCATAGATTTGCTAACACACTGCCAGCAATGTAGTTAAAATAGTAAAAAATTCAAAATAAAAAACAAGATACTGGCTGATTATTATCATTAAAATTTACAAAAGTAAAAAAGAAACAAACACTACAAAACATTACAAATTTGAATTTAGTCTTTCAGTCTTTCTTGCTAAATTTCAGCTTAGTTCACATGTATTATCATATTTCAGTTGTAAATATATTAGCGATCTTTCTGGCCAGTCAATCGATCCAAACTGTCATTAGATTGAATAAGAAAGTTCGCAACAAATTTTAGGTGCAAAAGGACCATTGTATCTCTTTAGCCTCAAACAGATGGATGAAAAAACTATTTTCTTTTTTAAAAGTTGCATGTCAAATATGTATTGTAACAAAGCAACACCACATGTATGCGAACAATATTAAAAAACACATATACACTGATAAATCATGTTATTAATTTATATAATCATATACTGTATATTTTAAGTGATTGTAATATATTTCATTTCAATACAGTAGATGAGTTTTTTCGCTCTGGTAGATGTAACTTTGAGGTTGGATACAGCCTTAAGGTTTCATACACTGATATTTATAATCATTATCAAAATGTTGAATGCTTGTTTTTTAAATTTTATTAAATACAAATTTTTAGTGTTCATTTTTACTGTAGATAAAGATAATGCAAATCAAGACATGTAGGCATACAGAAATATGTTTCGACTCTTGGTCTTTAGATACAAAGTTAGTACCAGACATGTAAAAAAAATTCCAATTAAAATTAAAAAATTTACTATTTTACCTAAAAGACAAACCCCCCTTTTTTTAATCGATGCCAATGCCTTTTTAACCTGATGAACATGTTTACATGCACAATTTGAGGATTCTATTGTTAGTGAAATGTAAATATCTTTAAAGAAGTGCTTTTAAAGATTCTTTCAATATAAGGTTTTGAAAGAAGTTCTACTCAAAACACTCTTTGAGAGGGGAATGCTTTATGTTCCACACAGTACTTTTAAGAACATTTAACAAACAGTACACTATCAGAAATAAATGTAATTTTCTTTGATTCTGATGTGGTGTATCTTTTACCTGTAAAACCTTGTGTACTGCTACATTGAAGACCTGTGTAAACTCCTTAAGATTTAGTTCTTTTAAAGTGGGAAAAATACACTCTGAAGGTACACATCATGTTATATTAATAGTCATATTAAAAAAATGTGAAAGTCTAAGAGTTGCCAAAATGCTGCTATGTGCCTTCTAAATTTTTATAAACATCGTGTCTAGAAGCAGGAGCTTCTGAAATTCCATAAACATACAACTATCTACAAGGTTCTGATCATTAAAGTTTCATCACGAAGGAAAACAATGGTTTGATTTGACTTATTTTTAATGCATAAATTGTATTCACCACAGGTTCATTGAACATCATTGTTGTACATTTTGAATAACTGATTTGTGCTTTTTTGTGTACATTTTACCTGAAATTGTAAATATAGTGTGCGTTTAAAAAATAGTATAAGGTACACAATCGAACCTTAAATTGACTAGGACAAAAATAAAAACTTTCCAAGGTAAAATGCATATGCAATATTCCAAGGTAAAATGCATATGCAAAAAACATATGAGCCCTCCACGATACTGCACCAGTGACAAAGGAAAGTCCTTTATTTCTAAAAGGGGATTAAGATATAAAAAAAAATTTCATTGTGAATTATGTGACTTTGGTGCTCATCTTTATACAAGACAAATATTCTAGTACGCATTTCACTGCATATCGTATTGTGTGTGACTGTGTATGTGGCAAATAAAATTTGAATTTGATTTAGTTACCCTGGAAGTCTTAAGTGAATGATGGAGGTGAATGTAAAATGTCAAATAACCAGAAACCTGAAGTGACCCAAGGACCGATTACCCCCCACCCAAGGGACACACGCTTACACACCCGACGTCTCCAAAATTTTCACACGGTGGTCGGTTTGAGACACTCCCACTGTGTCTGTGGGCGGAGCGGTGGGGGGGGTGGGGTTGGTAGTGAAATTCCTGAGTTTGAGTTAGAGAGAGGGAGAGAGAGAGGAAGAGGAGAGTCTGATGGAAGGTGGGGGTAGTTGTTGATACACTCTTTTAAAGTAGTTTCAAACCCCTCCTGAGTTAAACAAGATTCAGAAGGAGAAGAGGTAGAAGAAGAAGACAAACAGCTCGTGACTCGTGAAATAAGTCCAGATATTTCATAACATGGAAAAACATGTTTTCATGAGCAAGCAGAAAGAAGAGAAAAAAAAAATCCCTGCAACTGTAGAACATAAACAGGAAATTGTTTAAAGATTTAAAGGGTCCTTTTTGGGAAAAACAAAAACACAAGGTGTTGTTCTGGTGCAAAAAGGGATTAGTATAATTTATTGTTAGTGTGGTGATACCATCAGGGGGATACACCTCTTGCGCATTTAGTCTGTGGCCTAGCTTTATACAAAGGTGAATGTAGTAGCTACATTTGGAGTTTGAAGCCAAATATTAGTTATTATATGTCTGGTTAATGTTTAGTTTAAAGGTATCACAAACACATATTACACAGTATGTAGCCTACGAACAAAGGTTTGATTGCAATCAAGGGTATTAAGCAAAAAGCTAAAATATTGATAAGATATAATGTATATAAAATAGCTTTACAGTAAATACAAAGTTTTCTAAGTAGATTTAAAAAGTGAAAGTGTGAACAGGATTTGCTTCTCACAAGATAAACAAGATCTGTTTATTTTTAATTAAACATCTTAAATTATTTTTTTTACATTTTAAAAATAAAAGAATAAAATAATGAATATGCATTCTGTACCTTTTACACAAGTGCTTACATAAAAAAACTCTTTATGCTTTTATTTAGATTTTTTTGTTGTCGCCATAATTAGCCTAAAAACAGATCTTAAGGTGTTTATGTGGGTACTTTTCTAAACAGCAGTGTTTAACAGCTGATTAAGCAGCATGCTGTTTCACTTTATTCACATTACAGGCTGTTAACTGGTACAAGCCGACCACAGGCTTAGTGTAAGCAAACGCACTGGTGTGTAATAAACACAGTTACACGTAACGAATTGCACGAGTGTAGATTTAGAGTTTACCAACATATAGTCTTGTAAGCATAGTAAACATGACTGCATCGATCCTATCACACAAAGTGAGGCAAACACGTGATTGTGTGTCGGGAAAAAAAAACTGTCAAAAACAAAAATGAACAAAAGTCGGGAAAATGACTATTTCATGCACAGCACCAGATTCTAACCACCCACCTCAGGTACTAAACTATTTAGTAGGGTAGTGTGTGCTTTTTGGTGATTTGGACAGAGCCCAAGTCACGTGTTCGAGGGCAGGAACCAATCAGAAGCCAGCCAGAGAGAAAGGGAGAGTGAGAGAGGGAAATAGAGAGACAGGGAGAGAGAGAAGGAGGAGGTCACAAGAGAGAGAGAGAGGGAGAGAGAGACATGAGCAAACATCAAAAGAGGCGAAGCACGCTGTACCATGCGAGCTCGCGCTCGAAAATCGCAATGTCGGATCCACGGTGACGCGCATCATCATCTTCATCATCATCATTACCTTCATCACCGCCGCCGCCATCATCATCATCATTATCACTACCACAACCAGCAACATTATCACCGCCGATCGCCCGGTTTTGCGAAGGAAACGCGTTTTTTTTTCATCGGAGGAACTTCGCAGGAACACGGAGGGTCCGCGCGCGGGGAAACATGGCCGAAGGTTTCTCTCTTTTTTTTCTTTCCTTCTTAATATTAGTAAAAAATAATGAACAAAATCCAATGCCACTATTGCACATTTTTTACTTTCATTTTTCAATTTCACGCAGAATAAACACCGGCGTCGGGAGATTTTTGGCTCTTTTGATTTTTTGCTTTGTTTTTGATTTTTTTTTAGTTTTAAAGCGTAACTTGCTTGTTTTGTTTACGCCGTGTAGTGATCGCACGCGCTATCGAGAACGCTTTTCGCTCTCTAGTACTAAGATGCGTGAAGGTGAGTAGAGGGAACGGATTGGGTGGTGGTGGTGGTGGGTGGGGGGTATAGGGTAATCGCCCGCGCACCTGCCCCCCCACCCCCCCACCTACTCCATACCCGAAAAAAACGGAGTGCACGTGAATTACGGTGTGCACGTGGAGAATGTTAAGGAGGTTTAGTTAGTTAGTTTTGAATGGGTGACATTGAGCAGTCATTGGTCATTGGGATCATCAAACGTGTAGCTGACCCGGAGTGATGGTCCCCGTCACTAGATGCCTCACATCACACCTTGTATGGGGTAAAAAACGTTTTAGAATGATCGTTCTGTTCGACCACACACGTCGATAATCAACTGATCCTGTGTGTGTGTGTGTGTTGTGTTAAAACTACTCAAACTCCGAACTTGATTACCCAGCCACCTCCTAACCGTGTTTTTTTTTTTTTTTTGCTTTAGGAGGGCCGGGCGGAGACACCGCCACGGGGCAGGAGGAGCGGATCCCGGGGCAGGTCCTGGCTGGATCCGGGTACTGCAAATGGTTCAATGTGCGAATGGGATTCGGATTTATCTCGATGACCCACAGCGAGGGACGCACAGTGGAGCCTCCATTAGACGTATTTGTCCACCAGGTGAGAGCTGTTATACTCATTGATCGCTGATCTCCTGGCCTAGTGTGTGTGTGTGTGTTGTCCAGTGCTACAAGAAGCGTGCATGATATGATGATTTGGTTTGCAGTGTGTTTTGCACCTCGTCTGCATTCCCGATGGCAATAGGGCCGGCTACGTGTAGACTACTCACTAGTCTTCTACAGTAACTTGTAACAATGTGGTCTATTTTACATTATACCCCCCCCCCCCTCTAATACAGTGTATACAATTCTGCGCATAACGTGGCAATAAAAACGTTTGGATTTTTCTCCCCTTGGTGTAAACATGATCACATGATCTAGATCTGTTTCATGACGTCACTGGTAGATTTCCTAATCTCAATTCGATAGATACGTAGATCATTGTTGATCTCGAAGGAAATTCCAGATCTTCAGCAGCAGTAGAGACAGTAACATAGAGACAGGTTGTACATGTGTTTGCACGCTGTATGTCTTACATATTCTCAGTAGACAGGATGAGAATGTGAGAACCGATCAGGAGTTACTAGTGCAATGTTAAGAACAATATATTATTTTTATATGCTTTATTTATTATATATATATACATAATAAATAAAGCATATAAATCACATGTAAAAAAAAACAAACAAACAAAAAAACAACATTGGGCTAGGCTATTGTGAGGAAATGCTGCCATTAAAAAAAACATATTTCGAAAAATGATCATCTGGCTCATGAGGACGAAAAGAATGATGGAGCTGCTAAAACGTCGGATTTCACTTCACATAGCCTGTGTTGATCTATTTGATCATGCATGGTGTATGTTTTTTTTTTTTTTTTTTTTTGCCCATCTTTAATAAGCTAGCTGTTTTTGTGTCCAGCGTGGAGCCAGATGTCGTCATGAGCTACAGTGTTTACATCCGATGCTAGCAGCCTAAAGCAGGAGGCTGTTCTCACTCGGTTTCGCTTTAAGACGGTCGCTACAGGATCCAGTTCGTATTCGATCCCGGTTTAGACCGGATTTAAACCCGCGCGAGGCTGCTACGTCATAATGAGTCGGTTATATTTTGAAATTGAGACCGTTAAACCGCGCGTGAGCAGGCCGCTGAGGCGATTACCTGATTGTCTTTTTTTCCACATGGTTAGCTTAACAAAACATGAATAAACACGCGTTTAAGTGGTTATAATCACTAAATCAAGCCATAGCATAGTTTGCTTATATATATCTTTCGTACATCTCTCACTGCTACTACACACCACTAGCTGAACGTTATATATATACATATACCATACATACCATCGTGCTAAACTCTATGCTAATCAATATATGTTTGCTATACTCGATTCATTCATTTTTTATATTTGTCTTTTAAACACTTTCATAACGAGTTGGATCACATTGTAAGCATAATTCAGTCATATTTTCAGGAAATATATTTATTGTATTTTATTAATGGTTCATATTGGTCCTATTACCCATTTAACATGTTAATGAGTAAGTTGTGGTTAATAAATGTAATAAGTAGTGCTTATATGTTAATGAGTGCTGTAAGCAACATGCTGGCTATGAAGTGCTGCTCAGTGTTTCTGTCAAAAAGTGCTAGCTTTATAGTTTATATGTGTTATGTTTGAAATTAGCGAGCATCATAGCTAATTCATAATGATTTGTTTTATTTATTTCTATTTTAAAATCAGTGAATGTGGTGTTCATGTGCTTGCAATAAAGTGTGCCTTATGAGCCGTTTGCTGATAAATATTAGCCTAATTCGCTTTATGTTCAGTTCTCTGTCAAGTGTTTGAGAATTTAAATATGCATAAGGTGTGTATTTCTGTTTAGAATCGGAAATACCACCATAGAGTAATTTATGTAAAATGTTAGTGCATAAATATTTTCGATAAAAAAAGACAAACCAAATCGAGCACAAAATTAACTCAGAACGACCAGTTATCTGTTACACTACCAGTATCAGCTGTGTAAAGTAATTGATAAGGTAATAAAGTAATAAAAAATATAGTAATAAAGTCATAATGTTGATAGTCATATCTTGCTCAGACTCTATCAGATGTCTACGTGTATAGTTGTTGCCATGTTTTAAACTGTAGCGCTGTGTAAACACTACTTTGATTAGTTAGATAGGTAGATAAATAAATAGAGTGCTTTAATAATTCCAAAGGGAAACTGTAACATTATAGTAGTCAGTTCACAGATTATGCAAGAAATAAGCAAGAAGCAATAATCACAATAAGAAAATGGCAAAGTAAAATAAATAAATAAATAATAATAATAAAAAAAATATTATTATTATTATTATATAGTATATAAAATAATGTACTGGGTACAATTTAAGGTACATTAATGCGTTAAAATGGTGTAAAGTAATAAACAATGCAGTGCCTATGTACAGGTAACGTTAATAACTTTACATAAGGTGCACCAGCAAGTTGAAATATTAATAAAAGAGAGAATGAAAAGGGCATGATCATATTAAATGATTAGATTAAAATGTTTTGTGCCACTGTAAATCTCTGCTACTGTTTTTTATAATTTCATCACCAAGTTTTTTCTAAAATATTATATGATCCCTAATAATTGCCCAAGCACACCTTTTGTAAACGTTTCTGAAACAGTTGTATTTAAAAATATAAACATCATATTATTTTTAAACATTTCTTTTGGTGGAATCTTTATATTTTAAAACTAATTGTAACAAAATACATATTTAAAGCTTTGATTAATTATTCTGCCATTTAAGGATAATCATTTAATTGAGGTTAAATATAAGCTGAATACATCTTTAAAGCATTTCCAAATAATTTCTCTGAACGAGTAGTGCCTGTTTCACAAAGTGCTATCTGTGTGATGTGCTTTGAGGTATTGATTTATCTGTTTGTCTAAATTTGCTGGTGTTTCTGTAAGAAATGTAGGACCTGATAAAACCTGTCTATGGCATCAGTAGAGAGGCTTTTTACAATAATCTTCTACATGTTTATCTTCTTTGAAATGTTAAGAAACAATTATTAAGCTGAGAAATCCTAAGGTTAGTTGTGGAAATTCTGTCCATTTGTCAAATTTTAAATTTTTCTGTCCATTTGTGAAGCTAATTTAGTACTAAGCATTAGTACTTTAATGAGATATGTGTGAATAAGATAGATCCATATATGTGACAGGAATTAAAATGCTTAACCGAGAGATATAAATTGGTTTCCATATAAGAAATTGTGTATGTTTAAAAGATGTTAAAAATGAAGCACAAGCCCAAACTTTAATTGAAATTGCCTTTATACAGCATTATGAGCCCAGTTATAATGGAAATACGATTAAAGCGAGTTTATAACCCAAGGGCTTAATTTTACTCGATATATCCAGCTCGCTAGACTTTAAGATTTCATTTTGAATTAAATCTACATGATTATTATTATAATTATTGTTGTTGTTATTATTTTTCTCATTATGCATGCTTGCTGGTGCACATGTTTTCCTCTTCTATCTAACGATTGATGATTATTATTAATACTAATGTAACCAGAGCTTCAAAGATTGCACACCAGCTTCCTCCAGTCCTAATGGAGGTGTGTGTGCAGGTGGAATGAAGGGGAATCGAGAAGCAATTATTATACACAGTGTGGGTTTATTGAAGATAAATGAGAAATGTTAGCATTAAGGCATATGTGAGCATTTACAGAGTTGAAATCCAGAACATACTGACTTTCATATAGCTTTGAAATTTGACCTTACTCTGTTAAAAATTCTTCTTCATGTTTCTACACTTCCGCATCCTGCTTTATTATAATTATATAATCATAATTTTTATTTTTATATAATATTAATAATCAAACGTATTACTTTTTTCTAAATAAAACACTGATGCATCATGATTTTCATATACATATCTATATGCAATATGTACCATGATCGCTGCAAAAGCAATATCGTAGCAATTAAAAATATTTTGAAGGTAGTGAAATTTATGTATAGTTTGTTAATATACTGTACAATTACAGCAAAACAAATACAGGATTATTAAGCGAATTTCTAGACAATTTAGTATAATTTGTGTGTTCCATTGGCTGATAATTTTGCTAGTTTTAGGCATTCATTTTTTTGAAGGAGTAGACAAACCATTTTTACTTAAACTATCTAAAAAATGTTGGTTTAATAACACTATGTTTGGCTTGTTTTTAATCTTATATAAAGAAATCGTAGATAAAATTGACAACATTTAAGATATTTTTACTTGCAATCACAGTGTTGCAACAAAACTTTGAAAAACAATACAATGAAAAAAAACCCTGAAAATTAGGATCAATACATTCTAAAATGGTGAAAATTGGGTATTTTGGTAAAAAAAAATCAAATAGCAGCCCATATGCTTATAATCATCTGTAATATCTACTAAAATTATATTTATATTAAATTATATGATTATATCCCCCAGTTGTATAATGAACACACCTTAATGGAAGCTTAGTTTAGGCTAATCCAAATGACATTTCCGTCATTTAGTAATCAAGGAAGTAAAAGTAGAAACTGGAATCTGGGTGCGCATCTTAAACAACAACAACAACAACTAAAAAAGATAAAATTAATTTTAAATTGACCTACGTTAAGTTCTGTGTGTAATATTAGCCTGCTGTTTACAATATATATGTATACAACATATATGTGAAATATTGAGTAATAACCTTTGTAGCGATTTCCAAATAATAACTTTTAATGTTGGTAAAATGGGTAAATACATTATAGCGGTTGCTCAAATCGTAATTTTCATTTTAACAACCATGATAAACAACTTCACTGCTTGCACTAATCCTCCTTCTTAATCTCTGTTTAGTAACAACATTATAATTTCTATTAAAACTAAAATCATTTAAAACTCCGTAAAACAAAATATAATTCGAACAGTTTGATTGGAAATCTTAAAAAACACAAACCGAACTTACACGCTTCTCGCAGATCTGGTAATGTTGACACGTAACATTTGTGGCTTTAGACCGGATTAGACGTAATCTTTATTTAAATACAGATTTGTTCATAAACACAGCCAAGGCTTCGATTTTTTTCACCTAAAGTTGTTAGCCTCCGGAGCTTTTCATTCACTTTATGGTTCCAGTTTGTTTTACTGGTTGCTGGTGGATTGCTCAGGAAGTGGGAGGGGCTTTACTTCGAACAGAGATTATAATCATAGTAATTCACTAATTGATAACATGTAAGAAGTCCAGCCTTTAAGATTTCCCGTTATACGCGATAAATCGGAGATATGTTGCTGTGATGAAGCAATTTACTTTGCTTTCATTTGTTCTTAATCAAGCAGTAACACTTTCGATCATTTCTTTTTTTTTATGTATAGTTGAATATTGTTTAACATCCACGCCAAGTCCTACTAAACAGACAACAGAACGTGAACTTTCACCCGTTGGTACTTCCTGTTTCTGCGCCTGCCCCTTTTTTGATTGAAGGCTAAGAACCTCCTACTGTTCTGAGAAACCAGGGACGGTTCAGGCTTTCAGGAGATCTGATGAAGCGCTCACTGATCACTTCCTCTGTGTGTGTGTGTGTGGCCACAGACCCACCCACACGCCACTGAAATGCTGCTGCTGCATCAGCATAGCATCCCCTGGCACCGCTTTTCTGACTGCTGTGAAGATTGCGAAGCCTGTGTGTGCGTGTGTGTGTGTGTGTGAGAGAGTACACCTCTGCATGCAAAATACAAGAGAAAAGAAAAGCGTTTCGAACGCACATGCATGTGTGTTGGCTGTTTAAAAGTGTGTGTGCGCTGGGGGTTGGGGGCTCTCACTCTCCGCGGGCATTCTTTAAAAGAGGAATTTCTTTAAAGACAAAAAAGGGAGGTGGATTGGGGGGGGGGTGTCCGACCCTCCCCTCCCCTCCCCCCACTTGAAATCACATGTAGAAATACACACACATACAGGGTAGATTTATTCTGTGTGTGTGTGTGTGTGTGTGTGTGTGGCCATGAGCTTGCTGGATAGATTGACTTTTTCGACTTTTGTTGTTGAAACGTTGCTCTGTGTGTGTGTGTGTGTGTGTGTGTGTGGGTGTGTGTGTGTTCTAAATGTTTGGACTCTGTGTGTGTGTGTCCTCTCTTCTTCTGTGTGTGTGTAAAGGTTAAATCGGGCCCCTGGTCAGATTAACCTCTCGTCCGTTTCACCATTTGGCACATAGACACACCCCTAACTCCTGAGGATTCTCTCTCTCTCTCTCTCTCTCTCTCTCTCTCTCTCCCCCTTGAGAACGTATGACATCAGGAGCTTTCGTGCAATGTCATGTTGTTGCCATAACAACAAATCAAGCAGTTTAGATTCTTACTACGTTAGAAACAACTCGATAAATCAAAGGATTCAGCTAAAGGTTTTTTTTCTAACAGTCACTTGCTCCTGAGAAGAATCGTGCAGAGCAAACTACACTTCATCAGCGGTGTTACACACACACACACACACACACACACACACACACACATGCAGAATAAAGACATTAGAACTAGTGAAACCTCGTATCGGCTATCTCTTGTGTGTGTGTGTGTGTGTGTGTGTGTGTGTGTGAGACTGCTGTCTAGAGCAGTGTGAAATCTCCTGCGCTGCAGCATCGTCTCCATGCTGCGTGTAAATGCTGAAGGACTGAAGTTGAACAGAATTCACAGGCATCATGTGCTCTCCTTCTTCTTCGTCTTCGTCTTTTGATGTTACAGGGTTTGATTCATAATCCAGTAAAATGTTGCCAAAAATATCGAGAATATTAAACCCTCATGCACAGATCCCTGGCGGCAACACAGCGCAGGCCAACGGCGATTTAAAGAAATTGGTGTGCGTGGTTATGTGGAAACCTTGCCGGTGTGTGTTAACGGCGAGGCTGTGTTCTTGGGTTTTCAGATGTGTCAGGTAGAAAAAAAGCTATCGTTACTTTTATAAAGGGTACAGTTTAAACCTAATGGAATATGAGGATGACGTCGCAAAAATCTGAACTCTCAAAATGAGCATGGTGTCATTATTTTTTGGTCAGAGAAACAAGCAATAAAAACAGGTGATTGTGTGTATCTGTGCTGTGTGACGGATTTTTTTGTCATTTTTTTCATGTTAGTACAGTTGGTTAGAATGATTGTATATATATATATATATATATATATATATATATGTAAATATATATAAAACAGCAAAATTAATAATGACTAAAATGCACTGACTTTAAGAGCTACGTGAGTAATAAATGTATTCAGAATACATACAGTAATAAGAATAATCAAAAGATCATTCAGGAAGTAAAAGGTGAAGAAAAAGGATGTGTGTGTTAAATGAACGAACAGAACATCCTCTTCCTTTCATTCATTCTCCTTTTTTTTTCAGTTCTATCTCTCAGTGTTCAGGAAGAACTCTTTATTAACATGAACGACTACGTAGCAAAAGGTGCCTGAATTCAATTATTTATATTTTATAAAATTGAAATCTTATAATCTGAATGCTTTAGAATAAATCAAACATTCATTAAAATATCAGAATCCGGCTCGTAAGCTTCAAGCCAACCTCTTGAAGTAAAAATACAACAGGACATTTTTTAATTTATTTTTTAAATCTAATTTTCTCACATTTTTATTGTATTAAAATGATTTTCATGTGACCTTTGATGACTTGATATATTTCTGCAATTTTTTTTTCAAATTCACTCTTTTTCTCTTTCGTTCTCCAAAACGCTGTTTCAGTCCTTCTTTTATCACTCACTTCCTCTTCTCTTTCATTCTCCTTCACTTCCTGAACATGTTGCATTCTTTTCCTTTAAGCTCATTACGATCGTTTACCCTTCATAAACTTTTCTTTTTTTTAACACTCAGTCGTCTCCCTCTCTCCTCCGTTTGTCTCTGTGTCTCGGCGTCTCCGTCTCGTCCAGGTTGTTCTCTTTCCCCCCACTGCTTAAGTTCAAAACCAGAGGATGAAAAGAGGGAGAAGAAAACACAGCCTGGGTCACATGACCAGGTCCCGCCTTCCTTTAAAAAATTCCTGATGCCCATATAAGGAAATAAAGGCAGAATGATTAAACAGACGTCGGGATGAGAAGACTAATGGTTTCTATAGAAACTAAAAAGTTTTTTTTTTCTGTTAAATGTGAAATCCTGTAGCCTGTCGGTGTTTTAAATCTGAAACCTGTGTTTAATAAGGATGAAGGTGCTTTCACCTTAATTTTTAAAATGCTTCTATTTATAAAGGTTAAACATTTAAACAAGATTTTTTTGATATATAATTTATTTTACCTGAACATTTTAACACAATTTGCACCAAGTTCATTCAATCAGAACGATCACATTAATGTGGGTAATATAAACTGAAAATGTTGTTTTTTTATGTGATATTTTTACATTAAAAATTAAACAGTATACCAGAAAAAGATGTTCCCTAATAATTAAAATTATAAAATAAATATTAAATATAAGTTATTTATAATAAAACAATTTCTTAATAACTCACTAAGAGAAAGGACAAGTTAAGTAAGTTACATTACAATATTTGAAATTGAATACCTTGGTATACACTACATGTTATATAAATGAGTTACAAAGATTTAATTACTAATTACTTAATTATTTGCTAAGAATTATTTAACATTTTTCAGCTGAATTTTGATTTAAATTGTTTCTAAAAGTACAACTATACCTAAGCTTTTACAGTTTGAGCAGACATAGTATTTTTCATCATTTTGTTTTGTATCACAATAACGAAATTATGTTAAAATTATACAAATTAAATGCATTATATTTAACATAACCTTGATTTATAGTTGCATAATAAAAAGGAAGCAGTGCCTGTTTAATAACCCTTTTCATTATATGTTTGTTTTAACTATTAACAAACTACATCTTAATTAATAAAATCAAATAAAACACAAATGCATTTAAAATTATGGATGTAAATAGTGACAAAAAATCTCAAGTTTAATTATTGCAGTTTGTTTCCTGATGCTTGGAAATCAAAGTGACAAATTGTATCTTTACACTTAAGTAAAAGTATAAAAAGTGCAAATAGTATAATTTGTGAATGGCATATTTTCCTTTAATGAACAAAGTTAAGTAAAATACAGAAAGTCAAATTACATCTTAACAAACGCCAAAACCCCTCAGAATGTTGTGATAAAGGACGTAGCAAATTTTGAACTTACACCAATCCTAACTTACAAAATCCTTTGTGTTTGTAATTAAAGGATAATTTTTAAATACATTTTAATGAGTACATATGTACATCAATTTTTTTTTTGAAAGTTATGATTACCAGTTTTAAACTTTAATTTACAAGAAGTTGTACATGCTATATTTTAAAGACAATTACAAGACTATTAAACAACTGGAATTATCCATTAGAATGTTTTTAGGTAACTTACTAATTATTTCACATAATTCCAAAATCTGTGAATATTACTAATAACTAGTAATTGTAACTAATTCCTTAAATGTTATTATACTATTAAGTTAAAAACAATATATACTATGAAAATACAAATATTTCTCAATAAATATTTCTCTATGCCATGCACTATATTAATAAGGAGGTATTTTTTTATTTGCTTTAAAACGTGATTGTAGTGTGTAGCAGCACAAACATGGTGTCTCATAAATAGAAAGGTTTTCACAGCTGCCTGAGTTTGTGTGAGTAGTAGAAAGAAAACTTAACCCTTAATCAGACGAAGAACCACATTTGGTAACTTTTAAGTTCAAGTATTTGTACCTACGATATGCAGTTTTGCACATTTTATGTTTAATTAAATGTGACTTTAACCGTGATACACAAATACTGTAGTATTGCTCTAGACAGGTGACAGATGATACATCTTTACTGACCTTAACTTGACCCTAACCTTGGTTTGCAACATAAAAATGACAATGAAAAAAACAAAACAAAGTAAAATAAAATAAAAAGAAACGTTTGGATTTTTACAATTTTATTTCAGTGACTGAACCTATAAAGGGTTAGTACTAGCTAGCTAGCTCCATCACCTTATTAGCAAAATAACATCATTCTCTGTGTTTGTCTTACATTTGGTTAATAAAGTTTCTAGACAAAAAAATAAAATGCTCGATGGATCATTCCAGAGACTCGTTTAGAGATTGTTAGATTGTTTTTTACATTAAAAAAAGTTATAAGCTGTTGGACTAACGGCTTACAAAACAATGCTTTTTCGCTCCGAAATATTTAAGTGTATTTAAGTTAATAATGTTTTACCCAATTTAATTTAACGTCTCAGAGCTTTGTGCTCAGGCACAAAATCCTGCGAACAAGTTCAAGATAAAGAAAGCGCATTTCCTCATTAGTTGACCTGTTATTTTTTTAATTGATTTTTTTGTTTTTTTTTTCTAAATAATTTCTGTTTCCTTAATTTTCAGTATCTGTAAATTGTAGATTTTTATTTGTCAGATTAATTTATTGACGTAAAAAAAACGATAAACCGTCTCTTTAGAATCAGGAACACAGGAAGATGGAAACTGACAGATAGCTGTTCTGCTATAAGTAACAGTTACCTCAGAGGTGAAACAAAGACGATAGCTAGAGGTGAATTTCATGGACGTATGATGTAACAATAAAAGACTACAGCTTAAACAGCTTTCTCTTAATAATATAGATGCCATGCACTATATTAAATATTGGTTAGACAAGGATAATAATTGTAACATTGTTGACTACAGTACTAGCCTGTGAAATGCTAATAATTTACACTAGCGATACTTTTAAGCTAAGAAAGCTAATTCGCAGAACAAAAAATGGTGTTAGCTAATACATTTCAGAATGATTTTATTGTGTATGTATTGTTTTGTTTTTTTACGTGGTGTGTGTGTGTGTGGTATAGTGTAAAACGTATTGTGTGGAGAGTTTTCTTGACTCTGAGATCACAAAGACGACTGAGGAAATGACACTTCTGTTTTAAAGCTTTTGGCCATGAATTTAAAGCCAATGGAAAGACACACACACACACACACACACACACACACACACTGCAAACCCAGTACAGAGTTCATATCCGGCTGCTACTGCCGGTGTGTTCTGATTGATATAGAGTGTGCCAGGAGATCAAATGGTATGTATGTGTGTGAGTGTGCGTCTAATAACACACACACACACACACACACACACACACACACACACACACAGAGTGAGCTCATTTGGAACCGACGAAACAGTGTGTATGTCTGTTTCGAAACAGAGAAAGCACCCGAGAAGAGAGAATGGGGGAAGGGAAAAGGGTCAAAGGGCAGCAGGAAGGATGTAATCTCCTGGAGCAGGGTTCGAGTGTCGGTGCAAAACGGGAATTGCAAGTCTTTTTTTTTCCCTCTCTTGCTCTGCCGTCTTCTTCTTTTTTTCCCATCGTCCTGTGTTTAAAGTGGAGCCGCACATGTACACCCCCCACCCCTGGGACCTTTACCCCTCGCTGCCCCTTGTTAATAAGAAAGAACCTTTACGTGGCTGGAATTGTGTAATAATATTGTGTAATAGCAGTGTGTGTAACAGCGCAGAGTGTTTGTTAGTTGATGCCACACGTGTGACGGTCACCAATTTAGCTCTATTTGAGCTACTTTAGCATAACAATCCCACTGACGTGCGTTAGCATGATGGACTTGACGTGAGCGTATCGCTTCATTCTCATTCCCCCGCTTCTCTATTCAGTTCAGCTCAGTAAGACGTAAAGAGAAATACATTTATGAATAAAGATATCCCCAGGAGTTAACTCTGCCTTTTAACGTATCGATTTTTCACTCCTTTTTTGTAATATATATATAAGATGATTTCAGACGCCATAAGGATTGTATGTCTTATACGGACAGATGATCGGGTCAAAAGTCAGAAGTGCTGTACGGCGTGCCTTCGGATCATAATGCTGCTATTCAATCACTAGAACCCTTAATAGATCAAATAGTTTAGTTTTAAGCTTTAATATGGTGTGCGAAGTGTTGTCATGGCAATCTGTCGTTAACGGTAATACTGATTTAATTCTTCTTAATTTATCATTCTTCTGCTGCCTGAGAATGTGTGTGTGTGTGTGTCTTTGAGTAGTTGGAACAGAATTAAGATTTATAATTAATGATTCATTTTCTATAACAGCAGCTCTGGTTTATTTGAGTAAATCAGCGTTTCTATAGAAACGGCTTATTCACCGTTACACCTTAATTCGTTTAATAATAGAGCGATTGAATTTCAGCTGATTATGCAGTTCAATCCTTGTTGAGGTGAAAATTCTAATTCAGAAGAAGTTTACACGTGTTCAATAACACAGCCTTCTCACAAAAATACACACCGTCTGAAATATACCTGTACTCATGTTTTGCGTAAGTATTTCGTCTTAGTCTTCTTCTTCCTATGAGTGCAGGGGAAGTTGGCGCAACACTGCCACCTAATGAACGGTTAAGGAGAAGGTGGGAGACGTGCACCAGAAGTTACACAGCTTTTTAGTGTTTCTTGGATGATTTAAGAAGGAAGTACCTTGTAGTCTGAGGTATATTGTGGGGGTTTAATAGGAATAAAACACGTTTTAGAAAAAAAAAAACATTCAATTTAAGAATAAGAACAGTGAAGCCACTTCATCATGCAACAAGCGTTTTTTTTAATTTATTTTTTCTATCTGTAACTGTCTTGTCTAAGAAGTGAGTGACGTTTCTGATCATTAAAATGTCACAGAAATAAAGTGATCTGTTATTTTGTACTGATTTTTAAATGAACACTTTAATAATTCTTTATACATCAAATTCTATTCAAAGTGTTGGGAGACGTACTACACTCTTGTAAGCGCTAAGCTAGCACACTACGGTATACTATTAAGATTTTAGATATAGTTAATAAGAAATGTTTACAGATCTGGTAACCGAGCAACCGTGCATTTTTGCTTAATGAAATTGTGTTCAAGCAGCATCAGAATAAAGATAATGAATCCTGTATACTTATGTAGATTATAATCGAACTCTAGGCTTAAACTGTGTCTTGAAGGAAGTTATACAATAACTTTATAGTGTAATAATAATAGTGTGTGTGTGTGTGTGTTACAGAGCAAACTGGTGATGGATGGATTTCGGAGCCTGAGGGAAGGCGAGCAGGTCGAGTTCACCTTTAAAAGGTCCAGTAAAGGGCTGGAGTCGCTCAGGGTAACGGGGCCCGGGGGCGGACCCTGCTCCGGCAGCGAGCGACGCCCCAAAGGCAAGGCCCCGCCCCCGAAACGCAAACCAAAGGGAGACCGGTGAGTCCGCGCAGCATCATGGGATATGTAGTTACCCCATGTTGCCTCACTCCATATATTCCTCAATATTTTTCACGCAAACGTTTATACATGTGTGATATTTATGAAGTGATCATATAAAATCATTTATCATTCATAAAATCACAAAATTATTTTAGTTAGTCAGTCGGATCAGACACTGAACCTTCTTTTCGTGCATACTTATATAACTATAAGTATTATTATTATTATTATTATTATTATTATTAATAAAACATTATACTATAGTCCAATTTTAAATGTTTAGTATTATTTGTATAAATATTGGGAATTAATAATAATATCATTTAATATCTGTATTTATTTTATTTTTAAATAATGGAGGTTTTCATAAAAAGCAAAAATGATATTTGTTTGTCCTTATGCGTGTGTATTGTTCGTCTGTGCTGATGTTATCGATTTAGTCGAAAGCTCATAATGGTTGCCATGGAGATAGTGTGGAGCAATTAACTGTTGAATAAGGGTTTGTCAGATCGAAACAGTGTGTATGTGTGTGTGTGTGAGTGTGTGTTGTACAGTGGTCTAATTCAGGTTGTGTTTTAATTGAACGGATGAAGATTTCAGGATCATTCAGAATCGTACGAGAATAAACTGCGTTTCAGCAGCGCTGCAGGATTTGCGAGGTGATTCAGTTTGATGATGTGATAAAGCTGTGAATCAGAAGCCTGGCGCTCTGTACGGCATCTGTTACCGTGTGTGTGTGTGTGTGTGTGTGTGTAAGATCTGCATCCTGTCAGACTGGACTTCTCCAGAAATAGACACACAGTGGGTGTTGATGGTTCATCATGTTTTCTCTCACTCGTGCATTGTTCTTACACACACACACATACACACATGCATCAAGGACAGTGCAGCAGTGTCTTGTACACAATAATAATAATAATAATAATAATAATAATAGGTATGTATTTTTTTTAGCAGATCAGTAATATGAGGTAAATATTAAAACCATATTATTATATTAATAACACACACACACACACACACACACACACACACACACACACAAAACCAATTGGTTGACGTTTTACTTTTAAATCTGCAAAAAATCCATTAGATTTTCTCCCAGGTATTTCATCAGGATTAGATGAATGTGAATGTCCTGGGTTAAATATACTTGGGTTAAACATGGCTTTAGCGTGACTTTCTAGCAGAGCTATTTTTCTGGGAGGCGGGACTATCTTTAAACCCAGTTTGTGATGTCACTGATCTGATTTGTCCAATCACGTCTGATATGCAAATGAGATTTAGAGACTATAAGCCACCGCCTTATATTCGACTTTGTGAGTCGGTGTGTCCCGCTTTCAAGGTGGTGATTACGATGTGGTCAATAAAAATACAGATACTTTCATTCTATTTATTAGTTGTTTTGCAAAATAAATGTCATTTTTTTTTTTTTTTTTTAAAAACAGTCAACATACAAAATTCACACGCCTGCTGTAGGAGTCCTGTTCTTGTGGCCACAGTAAAAAATAAAGAATTAAAAATAAAAATCACACTGCAATGGATTTAAACTGCGATATTTAACGATTAAATTTACTGTTTTGGATTCAAATGTGTTTATCCAGACTGACAGCAAATAACTGGTCTAATGATCTCATTAGGAGGATGTTTATTTATCACCTTAAAATTATAACAAAAATAATAAACGAATACTTTGGATTATAGGCAGACTTTATGTAAATTCCCGACTATGTGTATATTACACGTAATAACATTTTTTTGGGGGTTTTCTTTTGCGTTTAAAACACCTGCACAGATCCATAATTCGATTTAGATTTTTAATTGTTTTAATTGTGCGACGCTCATTGATGTGTATTAGTACTTCTGACAGATTTGACAAACTTTGTCCTGGGAAAGAATCATGCTTAGCTGTGCTTGTTAAGCTAATTTAGCTAATCCCAGTGGCAAAAACAAAACGGTGCTCGTTACGGTAATTCGCTGTTTAATGCCGTTTAGACTTTTTGATGAAAACTCACATAAACATACACTGTAAAGCTGAATAAGTTGGCAAAACTAAAAAAATTGGAGGTACTCAGTTACGTAAATTTTTTTGAGTAATGATGTTTTCAATTATGTTGTGAAGTTTGTTGTACTCATTTATATTAATGGTTCTTTACATGCATTTATGAGTATCCTAACTCATACTGTTTAATAGCAATTATAATTTTTTTTAGTTGTCGCAAATCAAATAAATTGTTGTTAGTCTTTCGGCTGCTCCCGGCGATGGGTCGCTACAGCAGACAATCCGGTCCGCACACAAGCTTGGCACAGGTTTTACACCAGATGTCCTTCATGAAGCAGTCCTCTCATTTTATCTGAGTTTAAGACGGGAACTTCATCCAGTGGCTGAGAATCAAACCCGGGCCTTTAATGTGGCAGACGAAACACCTACTACTGAGCCTCCAGCGCCTTGTTACAAATCAAATAAGTCAATTTCTTTATTTTTCTTCAGTTAAATCTGAAAGTACAAAATCTATGAATATTAATACTGAAATTCTGGATTCATATTCAAACCCCGAAAAACGGAGTTATAAACCCGACAATTTCAAAAACTAAACAATTTATGCTAGTAAAGTAGTCGGTTCAAATTAAAGATTGATATTTGCCGATTACAGGGAATCTTGCTTTCCTAACAGTAGCTAGTGAAAAGTGGAGCTTAGGTTTTCTCCCGTGTGCGCCTAAACACATTCTATTCATAACTCTAGAGAGTGTTAAACTGTCGACAATCAGATGAGAGAAATCAAAAACATCAGCTTTAGGGTCCCCGGATTTTTACAGCATCATGCAAAGACAGACCAATCCACCATCAATTCATCGTGGGCAGTTTACAGCTGGGCTGAAAGTTTGTAAGTTGGTGGAACTTTAGGGAGACTTTAACACACAAGTTACTGTGGCTTAAAATATCAAAGCTGTTCAGCCAACTGGAAAAGTGTCAATTCTACAAACTCATGAATAACAAAAAGTTCTAAATCCTCATCAAGGTCTATTAATTTGAACTAATTGTAATTATTTAAGTTAACAGTACTCAATATGTTTAATGACTTTGAGCATTAGGGTTTACAGCGTAAACTACACAAACTAGCCAAGGTAGCTAACGTTAGCAAATCAGCTGGTATTATATATATATATATATATAAGGACGATGTGAAAGTGTTTCTGCTTTGGATATTTTTGGATTTATTACATTTAAAATTTTTACTTTAAATTTTTTTAGGGGTGAAGTGTGAAAGTTCCCAGGCATAGTGTCAGTTTTTTGGGCGTACAACATTTACATACCTATTCGTCTTCTTATCACTTTTTTATATTATGTCTTCTTTTATTTTTTAATATAAAGAATGTATTCCTCATTAATTCCGTAGGTATTGTCACATTTCCTGCGCTTTGTCTGTTTGAAACATTTCACATGTCAGTGTTTGATGAGTTCTGCACAATGTCACCCTGAGCAGTATCACACTGTTAATCCTGTACTGCCCTCTACAGGACACGCGCATGTACTTCACTACACAAAGAATAACAAGCAGCAAGATTAATAAAACAATTTAAAACAAAATATTTTATTTGTATAGCACTTTAAACAACATGAATGCCCCAAAGCGCTTCACATAAATAATAAAATAACATTGTAATCTAATAAAATAATGAATAATAATAATAATAATAATAATAAAATGAATAAAAATGAAATAAAATAATACAAAAGTAAAAGATTTTTTTGTAATAAATTGTAAAACAATATGTAAAATCAACATGTCATGTTGGTTTAAATGCCAGGGAAAACATGTGAGTTTTAAGATGGGACTTAAACACCCTCAATGATGTAGTAAATCAAAGCGTGTGAGTTTTAGAGGAAATAAGGGCAGGCTTATAACGATTATTATTATTATATTATTATTATTATATTATTATTATTATGCAGATTTTTTAGTTTTTATAATTACAGAATGAAATTTCTAGATCAGACATTAAAATAGACACTAAAATCTTAGCAAATTAATATTATTAAATGTATTGTTGCTTTTTTTATGTGATAGGTGGATAATAAAAAAAACTGATTAAAAAATAAATAAAAGTGATTAAAAATAAATTTATTAAAAAGTTAATAGGCTGAAAGTTTATTTTTATAGATATAGAGTAATAAAAAAATATACGAACATGCTATTTAAACTCAGTATAATTTATATATTTCATTTACACTGTATTTAAAATTGGATTCAGATGTTAATTTATTACATGCAACTAGTAAATTATTAGAGATGGATTAACCTACTGTAGCTCATAGAAAAATAGCTTATAGCATTATTAAAAACTTATCTAAAACATAATGATATTACAAGCAAAATTAAACATTAATCTAAATATATTAATTTTACATATATTATCCGGTATGTAAATGACACAGTTGGATTTTCAGTGTATCCACATGTACAACACTAATTACTGTAAATTGTTTAACAAAGAAAAACAGCAAATTTATGTCTGGTGGGAAAAAACTTAACTATTTATGCTTTGTGTGTTATTATTAATTATTGATTATTTATTCTATAATATTTTTTATTTATTACCTTCACATAGGATGTTCGTATATCTAGTAAAAAAAAAGACTCACACACACACACACACACACACACACACACAATCTGTTCTGCTGGTCTATATTAAGACGTTGCCAGTGATGTCACTGCACGGTGCGCCGTGGCAACCGCAGGCTCCATGGTAACGCGTATAGGGACAGAAACGGCGCTGCTTTACAGTAATGTTTGTGACGTCGGATTTAGGATCCAATCATCAGATAGAGGTCTGACGTGTCAGATTTGGATGTAAATGCGTGCATAGTTATCGTCTGTATTCCCCTGTAACGAAATATTAATATACAGTGGATTACTGTATCCAATATGCTCATAAGGTTAACAGAAAGTGAAACAACAAAACACTCAGTGTCGTGCTATTGCAGGGAAATAATCAGCAGTGTGGTGTGGCAATATCAGATGACATTTTACATGTTTACGTGTACAGATGCGTGACGTTTACTGAGTGCGTTAAAAAAAAATCTCAGAAATGTAAAGTTTTACATCAGATGCCTATACAGCGCTAACACCTGAGACTCCCAGACTTCCTTACGGGTTAAATAAATGCCGTCTTATTCAACCCCAGTATACAAGCTCCTGTGAGCGAAGTGTTTCCATAGAAACGCGAACGAAATAAATCAAATGTATTTATATGATCTTGCAATTTGTGACTAGCTTGAATTCACTAAAAGCCACACTCTGTCTCTCTTTTTCTGTGTGTGTGTGTGTGTGTGTGTAGGTGTTATAACTGTGGAGGTCTAGACCACCACGCTAAAGAGTGCAGTCTGCCGCCTCAGCCAAAGAAATGCCACTACTGTCAGAGCGTGACCCACATGGTGGCCCAGTGTCCCCACAGGGGGGCGCCATCCCCCTGCAGCTCTCAGGATCCCCGGCAGCCCCGAGACGACACCCACTCTTCATCTCCGGAGGACACGCCTCCCACCTCTCAGCGCTGGAGGACGCCTCGAGACTGACCACGTGTGTGTGTGTGTATGTGTGTGTGTGTCTCGCCTCTAAACTCTGACCTTTGACCTCATTCTGAGAGAGCCTGGATCCAGCATTGTCTACCTCACACGCTCGAGGAACAAGGGAGGTCCTCGCTTCCTGCGCAGCTATGGCTATGGCAACGGCCAAGTGTGTGTGTGTGTGTGTGTATGTGTGTGTATGTGTGTGTGATAGGACCCCGACTAATTTGCCCTCTATGCAACTATGGCACAGGTTATCAAGGGGGTAACTAAATGTGTGTATGTGTGTGTGTGTTAAGAGATTTGCTGTGAGACACTGAAGTGAATGTGAATCCAAATTCATAGTCATCGTCACATAAACCTCATGACGTCTTCAAGCTGCTAATTTCGATCAAACTGCTACTATGAAGAGTTACGAAGTTACAATCAACGTTTTCTCTTTTTACATTGACATTCCTTCAAGTGAAAACAAGCTTTTCCACTTGAACAAGCATGACCATTGACCGAGCGCATCGGCTACACGCTAACAATGCTAACGCTAACGCTGCAGCTACAGATCATCGAATCGTAGCACACGGCTCGCTTCGAGAAACACACTCGGGTACTTTTCTTATATATGAAAGTGGCCAACAAAATGAGACAAAAAATAAGGCTTCACGTCATTTTGGCGGTTAAAACGTTTTTTTTTTTTTTTTTTGACGTACCCAATACAAAGCAGTCAAATTCCGCCATCTTGAAATTGAACCTTTGACAATCACTTGTCAACATTTATCGAAAAGCCCTTTGCTTACCATGCTACACGAAAACGATCGGATTAATCAACTTAGCAAAAAAAAAGACAAATCAAAGTAAAAAATAAATAAATTCTCCCCATTTTTGTGTGGAATAAACTTCAGGCTACGTTCACACTGCAGGTAAAGGTTAAACAAATTTGTGCATTTTTTCTTAGTATATTATTATATTATTGTTATATTAACATTAAAGCAACAAAACGAAGCAGAGATCTGTGAATGTAAAATGCAATTAAAAAAATCCGATATAGACTAAATAAAATAGGAAAACATGCATTTCATTATGTAATTATAATATTTGAATTCTGCGTAATTAATAATAATAATACTAATGTGATAAAATGTAAAAACTGTAAAAAAAAAAAGCAATTTCAAGTTGGCACCAGTTGCCTAATTAGGTAAAAGCTCTGGTCAAATATTTTTATACATCCATTATCGAAAATAGTTTAAGGTTAGATTCGTAGCTTTTCCCTGTTTACCTGGCATGTGGCCTGTTTTACTGAAAAAAGGAAAAATTCTTTCATTTATAATTTAATTAGCAAATATATTCTAAAATCAAAACTTAAATAAAGGTGGTTGCATGTTATAAAGATTGTCATGAAGAAATATGGGAGCCTTTTGATTTGCTTTGAGCTTTAAATTTGCAGTGTGAACATAGCCAAAGTGTATACGCGTGATTGCTTATCTGTTGCTGTGAGTGTGCATCTCCTTGAGATTAGCTCTGAATTAGCATGAAAATTCCAAAATTCCTGGCTTCTGAGACTTAGGATGACCAAGACGAAGACACTTTACGTCTGTTTTCTATTCTCGCCAACGAGACCGCCGCGTAAATGTTAATATATGTGCTTAAAAGATTATATGAAAGTATTGAGAGTTATGTACTGTATATAAAATCTAGTTAGATAAAGTTGTTTGTTTTTTTCTAGTAATGGCATTGAGTCAGAGCCACATAGCGTGTAATCTCATTTAAATTCATGCGCAGGGACTAACATTGTCATTAGTTAACAGCCAACAAAACAAACACACACTAGCTAGCTAACGGCATCTCTTAGGAACAGATGTTGTTGAAAATGTACTTTGTACCCCAACGCAAAAACGATATCTGAAGCGTTCATATAGGCACACCAATCCAGGAGGTTGTGATAGTAAACACCTGAGAAATAGCTTTAATAGAATGTGTATTTAGCAGTAGAGCGAACGAAAGCTTAAGCACAAATGATCACACAAATATTACCACAAATTTACACGCGCAGGGGATGGGTAGTAATGCTGGGCACAACAGCGATCACGCCAACAAAGTTAAATATTATGTTTTCAGATGAAAAATTTCCAAGCACAAAGTATTAACCTAGCACATTCACAGCACATGATTTTCCGAATGTTTTCCCGAACGTGAAAACCGAAAATGTTTAATTTTGTCGAACTTTTCACAACAACACATGGATAAATGACGTTTTCAAACATGTCCACGTTCACCACGAGGTGACAGTGCTAACTCGCACGGTATATTTGTCGAAGTAACGACGCTTAATACTAACGCAGATTGATTTCTGAGAACTTTGTCGATTCTGTGCGCTTGATTAAACCTCGGATTATCGCTGATTTTACCTTTTTGGAATAATTTACTCAGTGAACTCTATGCCTTTGGGATCTCAAACATGAAGTAGCTTTTTTTAAAAAAAAACAACAACTGGACTGTTATGAAGTGTGTGAAGGGGCAGCAGAGCTCACACACTGCTTACTGTGTCTTTGACATTGGTGTATTATTCGTTAATATTACTAGCGAAGGACTCTGACTCATCACTAACTCCATCCTGTCACTCTTAACACATAGTCAGGAGAAGAGTATTCGCTGGGGTGTGTGTGTGTGTGTGTGTGTGTGTGTGTGTGTGAGTGTGTGTGTGTGTTTTGGTGCAGAGAGAAAGACAGTGCTGCTTTTCATAATCACTTGAACTGGCACGAAAACATAAAACAAAAAAACGTTGACTCTTCTCTGACCACACTGAATGTGAAAAACTTGTTGAACTCACAGCCGGTTACATAAACCTTTTGTAAAATCTTGTGTGTCGACAAATCAAACAAGACACCGTATACCGTATTTTCCGGGAATATACCTCACGTTTTTATTGGTGAGGGAATGGACCCTGGTGTTATTTTTGTGCTAAGATGGCGATATAAGTCTACAGAAGTTTACAAAGATAATTTTGTTAAAGGAATTGCAAAAATTAACGTACTAAAAGAGCTACTAGAGCAGCACACGCTCTTCTGTATGTTTGCATTCCGATGTCGTAAAACTACAAAATCATATCCCGTTTCATTTTTCCAAAACTTACCTTGGATAAGAAAAACCTGCAATGACTAGTAGTCTCCTGGACCCAGAAAGTCTCTAGCTAGCTAGTGTAAGTGCCTAGCTTAAATAAAATTTTTTAACCCGAATAACATGGCACCTTTTTTATACCTTTACATGGCACTTAAGCTACCTAGTGACCTATTGATTGACGCTTCAGAATCATGAAGCTAGTACCAAGCTAAGTCCGTAGTACCATCTTAGTTAGCTATCTAGCTTAAAGTGTAACTTAGCCGTTTGTTAAAAAAATGCTAAATGGAATATCTAGTGTAAGCTTATGAGACTAGTAATCAGCTGGAGCTTAGGAGTTAATTCAGTTAGCTAGCTAACTCAGCTGTCTTAACCATCTCATGTGGCATATTTTTCCCAAATCTATTTAAAATAGTGAGCTAACTAACTTTGTTTCTATACCCTAGCTAGTTGTTTACTACCCAACTTTTGAAGAAAGCCAGATAAAGCTTAGCATTAATGCTAGTCTAAATAAAATGTTTTTAACAGGTCATTATGATTTGTCCTGACACTGAAGCTGGCTGGCCTCTTAAGATTTGAAAAATCTCTGGGCTTTAGCTAGTTGCAAGTCTTGCATATTTTCACTCAAAACACAGAAAGAGACTTTTGATTTCTGGAGTTTAGACTAATAACAAAAATAATACAAAGCTAAAACCTGAGAAGCCAATTACTTAGCTAGCTAGCATTGCTGCTTGCTAGGGAACGGATGTTCTCCTTATTTTCTTCAACTTCAGATTACCATGTCCGTCTTCTGGAGAATACGGTATACGTACTGGGTTTTTAAACTATAAAACTCTATTTTGGTATTGACGTGTATACCAAAGATGATGACTGTGCTGAAATCATTTCGAGTGTGGGAGTTCTACGTTATACTCACTAAACAAAATGAAACGAACTGATGGTCCGACACTGATGTGGCACGCAGTGTACCGACTGCACATTTGTTGTTATGTTTCCTCCGTGTGCACGTGTGCGGTCTATTTAATCATTTGAAAAAACACACACAAAAACCTGCAATCTGAGAGAGCACAGTTTTATTATACTGCATATTTTTTTACCCACGATTCCTCTCAGGATGAACTTCTCTCAGGGAACGAATGGAGTAACTGAACTGATCGTATTCTCTTGGGAGAAACTGCGCCGTTTTTTTTTTCTTCAACGCGAAAACCTCATCACTGTTAGTTTTCCACACATGCAGTACAACACGCGTACTGAGCTTTTAACAACTACCTCTTTGAGTTATACATAGTCATGCAGTTGCGATCTTTTTTTGTTTGTTTCATGGGGTTTTTGCTTTTTTTTTGTTTTCTGTCATACTTATCTATGAATGTTTTATTTAGGTAAGATAATACGTTTGTTTACAGCAAAAGCCTACCTCATTTTATCTGTTCATCTCGGCCCGTGTGAGACTCTGTCCTGATGCTTTTGAGCCTGTGTAAGTGGGGAGAAAATCAGATAGAGCACCGCATTCATTTCTGATCATATCAGGCTTTGGCCATTTTGCAGTAAAACATGTCTTTATAAAGAAAATATTGACCTGTTTGTTTTGTGTATAAAGCTGGACAGACGCTACATGGATGCTAAAAAAAATTTTTGGAAAAAATAAATTAGTATAAAATTTTATTTAGTTTTTACAAAATTTTATTCGTTTGAAAATCAGTTTTCCTTAAGTTAGATTACAGGACTATGTTTTCAGTTGTTCTGGCACAACAATAAGGCTTCTCTTTTAATAAAAGTAGTTCATGCTGACAAAAATTAAAGCAATAATGCTGGGATATTTATGCCACAAGAATTTGTATTTGAAATCAAAATTTTGTGTTTTAAAAAAGAAATTCTTGGAAAATTGCTACCGTTTTTAAAATTCAAATATTGATAAACACAGTACTGTGCAAACATCTTGATCCAGCCCCCATTTCTTCACATTTTGCTTCCAAAGAACCAGATTTTCTTGTTTCTTAGTGTAGTATATATTACTACAAAAAATAAAATAGTGCTCCAGGCATCCAAAACGAGTTTTTCTGTTTCTCATTTTCAGTCCAGTGACTCATTCAAGCTTAAAAAAGTTTCTAACATCAGGCCTAAACCATTGAGAAACAGGTACAGATGATGACAGATGATCAGGCCGGTGATTAGTGAACTGCTGATGCTGAATGCTGAGTGGATGGAACAGATGAGAGGAGAAATGAGGTTGCTGCTCTGGCTGTGGATTTTTTAATTGTGTCTTTAGGCACTTTGCGGCCTGTCAGACTTTTATTCCTATTTGATGTCATTTTATCTACATAGTTAGATTATAACATTAAATTTAATATGAAGAACGGTGCAGGGTAGAGGCTGTGAAGACTTTTGCACATTACTGTATATTCAAATTTTGGTGACACAGTTCATGTCAAATTTTGCTAGTAAAATTTTTTTTTTGTAAAAACGTCAGAAATATTTAGAACCCACTTTTAGTTATTTTGATTTCATATATTCAGATGCATCATTAAACTGGAATTTAGTTATTTCTAACTATTTCAGTTTAAAGCACAAATTTTATTGTCATATACTATGCTCTGATATAAATCGCTTTAAAAACAGGAGACATTTAATTGAAAAAATAAAACTTGTGTATCACAGCAGAAGGAACCTAAATAAATTTTTTTATTTTTTACTTTAGCATGTAATAGCTAAGCAAAAAAAAAAAAAAAAAAAAAAGAAAAAGTGACATTTGGATGGAAAGCTTGATTATGTACGCCGAAAGTGCTAGTGGTTTTAATGAAAACAATTCTTTAAAAAACCTAGCAAAATTGACTAAATATGCAGGTACTAGCAAAAAAATTTTTGCTTTAACTTTTGACAGCATTAAATATTTTCTATGTAACGTTTGCTAGAAATAATAATAAAAAAAACATCCTAACATTCCTGCAGTGTTTGTCCAGCTTAAGTCTTTAGTTGAAATCTATTCTTACTGATTTCACTCCACATGAACAACATCTAAGGTTGGAATGATTAAAAAACGTTCTCGTATGTACTCAAACTATTTTCTTCAAGTATGAAAGTATTAATTGTCACTGAAGGTAGAGAAACTAACTCAGTCTTATAGGAAGTGCCAGTAAGTACAGAATAGTTTTTATGTTTTGTCACTGGAGTGCCTGTTCTCATTGCCATGAATGAAGTTGGATCATTTAAACGCTGCCTTTAAAACAAAAACAAGAAAACGGCCTTTAGTTTTCATGCATTTTCATTGGATGTAAACTGGTTTTCTTTTCCTCACATGAATACCTAATTAATGAAATAAATGGGTAGGCATATCCTGACAAAAATGTTTACGATAAATCATGCTAATTGCTTAATATTTTATCATGATTTACAATATAATTACTATATTATTTATAGATTTATCTGTACTTTTATTTTTTTTGTCACAGTTTACTATTTAGACAAACCAAGCATGTCAACTGACTCATTAATGAGAAATAGGGAAATAGACCATATTTTAAAGGATCCATGATATTAACAATATTTTAATATAATGGTGTGCTGTTTAATCAGATATCATGGCTAAACATGTAGTATTATATTAAAAGTCCATCTAATTTTGTGTAAAATGATTCCAATTTTTTTTTTTTCTTTTTTTAGAGGAGTACAAATACACCAGTGCTACATAAAAAAATAACTGCTCATGTGTTTAAAGCTGGGTTCAGCATCAGGTTGTTGTTAGCTCAAAAGACATTAACGCAATAAATAAATAAGGATTTACAGATTTGTTTTTTAACCATAGAAATATTTGAAAAAATTAGGTTTGCAACAACAGCAACAAAATGTTCTGACAACAAATAGCATGATTTTATAATGTAAAACCAAGCAGTTTTGTTTCTGGATAAAAAAAAACAAAAAAAAAAACGATCCTAATGTTATTGAATGAAAATTATATGATTCTATATATTGTCAGTTCTATTACAAGAACGGTAACATAAAGTACACAGTGCTCCCCTTAACACCGAATGTAGTCAATCAGCCAAGATATTTTGAAGTGTAGCCTGTAACTGCCAATTCAGCATTGTACAAACTGCATCAAAACGTATTAACCGCGTGCTTTGTACAGTGCTAAACTGGTAGCTGGTGAGCTACTGTATAACTTGCTTTATATCACTAGCCTGTTAGCTGCTCAACTTGAAATTTAAGATTTTCCTGTTTAGCACTTGAACATTAACAGCAGTTTTTCTTTTTTCATTTTTTTTTTTTAAGTTTGTTTCCACCTTCATTTAAAAACCCTATAGCCATGTGGACTGGGATTTCGAGAATCAAAAGTGGATTACTTTACAAAAGTCTACATGAAACTTGGGCTAATGAGAGCACTAATGTCGACTAATCTAAATGAATTTATTGATGTGATTAATTGGACCTATAGCTGAAACTGTATTATAGGCAGTACACCCTAATCCACTGAGTGCTAGCTGAACGCTCATCCCTTCTCAGTGCTCATATTATACCATATTCACTGTAGTCTTTCATTTTTATACCAGTTCAATTAAAGCACTGATTTTGTCCCTCTTATTTTAAATGCATATCACTCCAAATGTATCCTCATTATTTGCTCTGTGAATCTATGGATTTTTGACTACGTTTAATTGTATTACTTGATTCAAATTAAAACCTGCTATATCAACATGAATAGAGTGTGTTGTGTTGTCGATGATTAACTGGGACTGGGAAGGACTCGCAGTTTCACTCATGACTAATTTGATAAAAAGGGTGTACACTCTTACAAAGAAATTAGCTTGCCACAAATTTTGCTAGTATTTGCCCCAATTTCTTGCCATTCGTGGCAAACACTGGCCTAAAGTTTATATATATATATATATATATATATATATATCTTCTATTATTGAGCTATTTTGATGCATTTAAATTAAATTCCTATTTTAATAACAAACATAATCAAAAACAGAAAAAAATAATATCTTCAATATTTCAATAAAATACCATGATTTCCTAAATTTTTGCAGAGTAAGGTAATTTTTACACAGTCTCTATTTTCTTGACAGCAATCACTGCAAGCATGAACTTCTAGTGGTAGCTCCATTATTAGACTAGTGAATGTTTAGTATGTTCCCCATCCATCCACCAAGGAACCTCTGTGGTCTAATATTGCCAACGGTGATCACCATTGCGTTCATTCCCATTTTACGACCGTGGTAGGACCTCTGGTCAACATTCCTGCACGCATTCACACACTACGGGGAATTTCGGAACGCCTGTTAGCCTAATCCGCATGTCTTTGGATTGCGGGAGGAAACCCTTAACATGCACACGAAATCGAACCCGGACCCTGGAGATGCAAGACCACAGTGCTAGCCACTAAGCCACCATTCTGGGTTAGTATGTTAAAAACTAAAAAGTTGATTATTATAAGTCATTGGTTATTAAACTATTTATTATTAACATGTTAGAAAATATAGGAAATATAATTAAAACAAGACAAGTATATATGTGTTGTTATCTCTCTCTCTCTCTCTCTCTATATATATATATATATATATATATACACTAATCAGCCATAACATTATGACCACCTGCCTAATATTGAGTAGTCCCCCCTTTTGCCACCATAACAGTGGTGCACTGTGTGTTCCGACACCTTTCTATCTTCACATACACAGTATTAATCTTTTCATAAATTCGATCTACAGTAGCGCTTCCACTGGATCGGACTGTAGTGAGTATTTGAAAATTGTAATGATGCTTGCTCATCAACTTCAGGAAAAAAGGGTTCACTTACTGTCTGAAACACCCCACCCACTTCCAGCCACCATTGTGATGAGATATTGAAAATGTAGCTCCTGCGAGAAGGTCTGCAGGGGTCAGTACGTACCGAAAGTTATCCAAGAAAGGAAAAAAACGGTGAACTGGTGACAGGGTCATGGGTGGCCAAGGCTCACTGATGCACATGGGGAGTGAAGGCTGGCCCGTGTAGTCCGATCCAATAGAAGCGCTGGTAGTGTAGAGGAAAAGGTTTCAATAGAAAGGTGAAAAAACACACAGTGCATCAATGGTATGGTGGCAAAGTGGGGACCTACTCAATAGACCTATAGGCATAAGTGCCCTGAGAGACGTTTGTGACTATTATTTAATTAGGGGGCAAATCTACATCTAGTCTTTAACAGTCTTTAATATTCATTAATTCCCAATAATTTCCAACCAAAAAATAAATAAAAAATGGAATTAAATACTCATTTTAACACGCATCATGCTTAAACTTCTTTTAGCGGCGTCTCAAAGCATTGTGATAAAGGTGTTTCCACCAGGTGGCAGTATCTACTTTTGAATTATTTAATTCAATTCAGTTCAATTCAATTCAATTCAATTCGATTCAACTCACTTCAAACACACCTGATTCAACTAATCTGTTAATTAACAACCCCACCTGATTTAAGGTGTGTGTTAAGGAGGAAAAACAGCCAAATCTTATCTCGGATTCAGGACCAGGGTTGCGGAGAAAAGCGGACACTATTTAATTTGGGAACATCAACAGTGCATAATAAAGAAATTAAAATGTTCATTTTTTTTTAAAGTTGGTTTTTGCTCCCAAATACCTTCACCTCCCAACCAGCAGACCAGCAGACTGGGCCAGATGCATGCCGTGTGTATTCACCTCTCAAGGGTTGTAGTTTGATTATACCGCAGCCGAACAGCAACACGTGTCATGTGAGTGAAAATGAGATTCAATTGCTCATCCAGGATCCATATGAATATTCATAAGCGCGTTAATCAGATAACATGATGTCTACACCACCATAAAATGCAAAGTTCATTGATTGGCTGTTAACACGATCAGTTAGTTTGTCCATCAATCACACAACTCAGGGCCATGCTCAAAGTGTTACTAAAGGCACACACACACACACACACACACACACACACACACACCAACGTACACACACTCATCTTAAAGTGGCACAGCAAATGAAGAGACAGGGGCCTGATGGGACAGGAGCTACAGAAAAACGACCCTGGGAAAAAACAAACAACTAAAAAAAAAAAAAAAAAAAAAACGAATCAGAGGCAAAGAAGGAGAGAGATGGAGAGAGTGACGGATGAGGAGGTGCACTGGCCGGCAGCAAACGCACAGAGATGATTAATACGAGCAGAAATAATTGCATTTCATTAAGATTGATGAGACACCATTTAACCTCATCTCTCTCTTCTCTCTCTCTCTCTCTCTCTTACACACACACACACACACACACACACACACACACTCTGTGTCTGTCTTCCTCTCTCTTCCCTACAGCATTCATCCTTCGTCAGTCTGAGAGCATCTCTATAGCAACGTCAGCTCGTGATAAAGTATCTGTTATCTCAGCAGCCAATCAAAATGAGCGATACACACATGCGGAGACAAACACACCCCAGTGGTTATTATTCCTCTTGGTCAATGAGGTGTCAGAATATGGAAATGACCCGGAAAGGTGATTAGAATTTTTAGTGTATTACAACTCTTGCGCTAATCTTTTATTCCTGAGATAGATCTGATATTAAAGGATCCTGTCCGGGGGTGGGGGGGAATCACTTTTATGCAAACGTCATCGATCAGACCAAACGTGTTTAACGTCTGACTTGCGTTTCTTTAATTTCACAACAGAGCTGTGAGGCGAAAAACGAACCGTGGAGTCTTTTGATAATCCGGGGTAGGCCATGAGCTACAGCGTGTTCGGTACGGCCCTGGCGTGAGGACCGAATTCTTGAAACAAATTCCCGTTCTAGTTTGTTGATTATATGAACCAAATGACAAAATGACATTTCTCACGCTCAGCCACACCTTCTGCACTGAAAGCGCGGCCAGTTTTGCTTTATTGGCTTCAGGAACATTATTTGGTGGCCATCTTGAACAACCAGACTTGATTTTTTATATGTTAGCTAGGTTAGCCACATAGCTCGAGAATAAAGTTAAAGAAACTTAAATTCGACGATTGTGTTCATGATAAATTAAATCATTATTTACTAAAATCCAGAAAACGCATGGCTACTATACACAAAGGAATGTAACAGTGCTAACAGGGTGAGTAGCAGCGGCACAACGTAAAGCAACGAAACCAACTAGCATAGACCATAAACATCCTGCCTAAATAGTGCCAATCAATGGTGGCCACGCCCACTCAGCTTTTTTAGTTTTCCATATGTGAATGTATATGAATATTAGAGTTTATTAACTAACAACTGGACCACAAATGCATCTTTTTATTTGTGGGCGGAGCTAATTTCAGGGCGTGAAAAATGCAACCAGAAATTAAGAAACTAGATATTCCACGTTTTTCTAAGATTTTATATATATATATATATATATATATTTGGACATGTTGGTAACTCTGACATAGTAATTAATTAATTTTAAAATTTATATAATGAGTGTTTACAATGAATAATTAGAATAAGGAAAAAGGAAGGGAAGCATGGTGGTGGTGGTGGCGGCGGCGGCGGGATGCCACAATTATTCACATGACCTAATCAACACCCACAAGTCTATCTATAAACATGTTAAAAAAAAACAATAATGAAACATGTTTATGCTCTTTCAAGTCAAAGTATAAAAAAAAATTCTGCCCTTTCCTGTGGTAAGAATGGACGTCTGTCTAGCCTAGAATTTTATCTGTACATGGGTGTGAGTGTGTGTGCGGTGTGTGTACATGTGTGTTTCCTCAAACTGCCAGAGACACAAAGGCCAAAGTGATCTCGCTAAATCAGTTCACCTTTGTTACTTGTGTTGAGATCTTTCACACACGCATACACACACACACACACACATACACACATGCACACACACATGCACGCACACGCACACACGGCTTTATAGCAGATTAGAGAGAAAAGCGCATCGAGAAAAAAGTAACATGGCCAAGGTTATTAAAAAAAAAAGGGATGTAGCCAAGCAAGATGGCGTGCGCTTGGCCCCAGGGCATCATGGGAGATAAATGGTTGACCCGAGCTGTGTCAGGCCTGGATTGATGCTACTATCAGCACTGCGCTCACCCAATGATTTCCCTCTCGCTGATAAAGTGTGTTATCTAGTTAGTGGCGCGAGGGCCCGAGGCCGCAGGCGAAACCAAGGTCAATCTCTGAGGACGATCTTTGTTGGGCTAAATGAGGAGCGCGCGAGCTAGGGGAAGGGAGGAGGGCGAATCAAAAGGCAGCTGGGAGGTCTAAGGGATAAGATAAGCTAAATTACTTCTCTTTAGCAGGACGGGCCTCAGGGCTGCAGGATCTGAGGAGGGCAACACTGGGGAAAGTGTGTTTGTGTGTGTGTGTGTGTGTGTGTGTGTGTGCACTCTGCGAGGCTACACCTGAAAATCACACACTTTTTCTTTCTTTCTGTCACACACATCTAAGAAACACAGTGGCCTGCTGTTTCTGAAATTCAGCTGCTCTTTTCTGTCTCACACACACACACACACACACACACACACACACACACACACACACACACACACACACATACACACACACACACATTTAAGGACTTCTAAAGTTTCTTGGAACAATTTCAATATATAGATGGGATGTCTATGATATATACTGTATTGATACTGACGTATTGACACGGAGTGTGTTGGATGAATACATGGACTGAAAGGTGGATTTATTGGTGGATGGACAAGTAGAAGATAAATGTATGGATGATTAGATGCCATGATCAACACAATCCCTTCAATCAGTTCCCGTTTACAGTTTCATATGTTAAATCTAACAGATGGATGGATGGATGGATGGATGGATGAATTCCTAAGGACTATTCATATAGACTACTTCCTGTATACAGAATGAAAAAATGGATGTATAGCCAGAGCACGGTGGATGATGGATGGATGTAATCACTTTAGCTGTTTACAGGTGTGTATATATGAATTTTGAAAATTCGCACAAAATTCGCACAATAATGATGAATGGATGGATAGAAGGATTATAAAGAAACACTTTGTGCTATGATAGATGGCCAGACTAAGAGCTTAATAGATAGTCAGATGGGTATGCATACTGTAGATGGGTGTGTCAAGATGGATGCAGTCACTTTTTACGGTTATATATATTAATTTTAATCAATTAGATTAATAGATTGATGATAGACTTCCTGCTTCCTTTTCGGTAGATGGAAGGATAGACAGATCTTGACCATGGATGGATGCAGTCACTTTAGTTGAGTATTTCATTTTTAGGCTGTAGTTTTATATATTAATTTAAATATATTAATGAATGGATACATTTAGTGGTGGATTGAATATCTTAATTTTATAAAAATTCAACAAGACGTGTATACAGGATGTATAAATTGGACGATGGATGTATTACTGAATGAAGGGATGTAGAAAAAAGGGTGGATGAAAATAAATGAATAAATAAATAAATTTTACATTGGCATTTCTGTGGTACTGGACCAGGCAGGTTGGCTTTTGATCCCTGTGGTCATGGGTGGGTCTTGGATGCCCATTGGCCTTTCACCAGAGTGGATATATTGGTGCATGTATGACTGTATATATTAGTAAATAGAAGGATAGATAAATAGTGAATTAATTGATATATTGATGGATAGTTATACTGGTTTATGCGTGGCTTTATTACTGGTTGGATAAAAGGATGGATGGATATATTTCTGGATGAGTGGATGAATGAATGTATAGGTTGGTGGATGGATGAATTGATGGATATATTGGTGGAGAGATGGATGGATATATTGGTTGATAAAATGATGGATATACTGGTGGATGCATGGAAGGATGATGTGACTGGTGGAAATATTGGTGGATGCATTTTTTTGGTGCATGGATGGATGGATGGATATATTGATGGAGATGGATGTATGGGTGAGTATATGGATAAATATAAGGAATATATGCATGGATATATAGATTGAGGGACATTTATGGTTGGATGCATGAATAAAGTAGTGGATGAAAGTGAGAATTGCATTGCTGCAGCTCACCACTAGATGTCAGTGTTGTCCCACATCTCACTGCACAAAAAAAGCACATTCAGTGTTTTTCTCCCTCTGACTCACTCACTCACTCACTATCTCTTTCACTCTCTCTCTCACACACACACACTCCATTTCCACCTCATCAAGAGCTCATTAATGAGCTGTACTGGGTGTGAACAGGAAACAGTAAAACGCGCAGTTTTGCTAACAAGAAGCTTGTGCTCGAACAGACAGCACGATTCCTCAACACTCCACCATGTCGAGTCGTGCGCTTTTCAGCTCACACCTTTGTTCCTGCTGCAGTGTTTACTAATCCTTACACAGTGTTATGTCAAATTTCATATCACTCACTCACTCACTCATTGTCTATACAGCCTGTGTACAGGGTCGCGGCAGGGTCTGGATCCTATCCCAGAAGACAGGCGGGGTTCACGCTGGAAAGGTGCCAATCCATCGCAGGACACACACTAATACACGTACTGTACATACACACTCACATGCTCATCCACACACTATGGGCACAAGATGTAGAACGCCTAATCTGCATGTCTTCGGACTGTGGGAAGAAACCGGAGAACCCGGAGGGAACCCAGAAAGCATGGGGAGAACATGCACACGTCATGCACACAGAGACCTCACGATCCGAAACAGCCTGATCCGAGTAGCTAGGTATGTTCTTCCAGTGTATTTACGGCTATGTAATGATTGTTAACGTTACTAGTTATTAGCGACAAACACAACATGAAGAATTTCTACATCTTCATCTGAGATTTCACTGCAACTTCCGCCGCAGGATAGTCCATAGAGGAAAAAACATGTGATTTTGCTCCATTTTGTTTCATTCTCTCCTTTTTGTTTGGTCTCTCTCTCTCTCTCTCTCTCGCTCTCGCGCTCAAAAAAAAGTCAACCTCTACTAAGTAAAAAAAGAACGAAAGATAGTGAACTTCCTGAACTGGATGTACCGCCTTAAGGCCTGTACACTAATATCCTAAATATTAACCTCGTGCAGATGTGTGTGTGTGTGTGTGTGTGTGTGTGTGTGTGTGTGGTTCCATTTATGGATTTTGCACATAATGTAACTGGCACAGACGTACAGAGCCTAGCAAGACACACACACACACACACACACACACACACACACACACACAGAAACCTTCTACTATGGAGAAGTAATCACGTTAAAGCGCGATTAAAACTTGCTCTAATTACCTCTGGCCTCATTAAGGGAATGGAAGATGAGCGCCGAGTCATTTAGGCGACGGAGCGAGTCCGTGTTCTGCTCGGTTATTTAAAGATTCAGCTAAAGCAAACCGATCTACATTATTTAAATAAAAATGAATCACCGGGGAGTTTATGGGCCTGACAACCAACACAGGCTGTGTGTTTGCGTTTAAGTATTACAAACCGGTTTGCAAACAACTCACGTATTTTCTCATAAAGTTCTATTTTTTTGTCCTATTTTTTATTTTAACTCGATGCGCTGCACAAATCTACAAGAGAACAAGTGCGTGTGTGTGTGTGTGTGTGCACTGCTTGCGAGACGTGTCCTGTGGGTGGTCCCGAGTCCCGTAGGCATTACCGCGTTTTCACTCAAGGTCGAATCATTTTTAAACTGAAGGTTGTTTATTTTCCCGTCTCGGCCTGATGACATCACACACTAACGAGCGGAGATAAGTTAACCTATGGTAAACTAATCAACAACGTGGTAGCGGTTGTCCAGAGTCGAGTCTTGTCCTCGAACAGCACGTCCCAAAGTGTTTTTTCTTTCTCTTCTACTACAACTACCGAATAATGATTACGGTTAATGTTTATTTAGGAAAGTTATTATCGGTCTGAGATGGTGAGAGCTGATTAGTGTGTGGCATTAGTGCAGTGGAAAGACGTGGGAAAGGCCCTTTTGAGGTTTCAGGGAAACAGACATGCACGCACACACGCATGCACGCACATGCACACACACACACACACACACACACACACACACACACACACACACACACAAACTGTTAGTTCGGTCAGAACTTCAGAAAAGTCATGCTTTGTAATAAAGTCTTATTCCAGCCCTCATCCATCTCCTGTTAGAAGGGTCAGACAATGTTAACTGTGTGTGTGTGTGTGTGTGTGTGTGTGTGTGTGCGCGTGTGTGAGAGAGTGAGAGAGAAAGATGGAGTCTGGACATTGATAAATTCCCTCCGCCAAACGATCGATAAATGTCTGTTATGGGCCTGTGATGGCCTGAAGCTAGCATCATAATTATTCTGTCACACAGTGCTGCCACACACACACACACACACACACACACAAACACAGTAAGTTAAGTGCTGACATGTGATTGGCAGGTGGACAGCTGTAACCGAGGGCAACAAGCATAGACCCACCCCTTAAACCACCCACACACGGCCTTGCGGGATACGCTGTCACATGACCATCAGAGTAACAGACAGACAGGAAAACACACGCACTCACACACACACACACACACACACACACACACACACTGCTAGACAAACATGGAGCAATCAGCACAATTATTATGGGAACAAATCTCAAATGGTCTACTTACTTCCACCACACACACACACACACACACACACACAGTTTAAAAAGTGAACATTTCCGCTGCTAATATTAAGAGCTGATAAACATCAGTGAAAGCAGAAGTCTTGGTCTGTGTGTGTGTGTGTGTGTGTGTGTGTGTGTGTGTGTTATAATAACAGTGTTCTAGGCGTGAGAGCATGAATCTATTATTAAATATGAATTGGAACAAATCCACGGTTTTGCCCACCTTGATTGAAAGGTCATAGACATGACCACACACACACACACACACACACACACACACACACACACACACACACACACACACACACACACACAAACACACACACACACACACATTGCTAAATGTGATAAATCATTTTCACTTAACACTAATTAGTTTTCTTTCCCTAGTTGCACTGAAATGTTTCTGTTCGTGTCTCGGGTCTTTTTGGGGACCAGACGGTCCTCATTTTGACAAGGTTGTATCACAAACCTCACAGTAATGAGATCTTTACAATATATAGTGTCTTATACAAAAAAAAAAAAAAACCTGACAGTAAGTATTAAGGACTGAATAAGTTTCTAACGAAGGTCCTCACAAAACCAGTGTGTGTGTGTGTGTGTGTGTATAGTACCAGTTACTGTTATTACTTAATACTAATGTTATTACTACTAATAAATTCTACTCACAACTTTGCTAATATGCAAATATTCTGTTTATTGCTTCTACTTACTAATTTTGCTACTGCAACTTGTTGCCACTTACTATTAATACTATTTATTACTGTTGATTAGTAATTCTGCATGCTAACCACCACAACTTATAACTTATTACTTACTACAACTACAGTACTCCTTAATACTTGCAAATTGCTACTTCTTAGTAATTTTTAGTAACTTGATTTTTTCCCATACCATTAAAATATGTTAAATTTGTACTTGAGCTTTGAAAGATAACAACGTGATTTAGCTCAGACTGACCACATGAGCTTCCTTCGAGTCTCAGTTGAACACTGGAACGCATTTTGGCACAGAACGAGGATTGTGGAATTTGACCCTGATTACTTACACTACAGCTCAAAAGTTTGGAATCACTTTCTAACTCCATGGTTGCTTCTGATTTTTTATTTCTTTCTACATTGTAAAGCAACGCTGGTATTACATATTATTGCATTACAGAATATACAATAATCTCCTTTTAACAGTAAAATGTTGACATGTATCTGCTACTCGTGATCTATAAAGCCTTTAAAGCTTTATAAACCCATCAAGTTCCATGATGAAACTGGTCCTCATGAAGTCCATCCCAGGAAAGCAAGACCAAAATTTACCTCTGCTGCAGAGGAAAAGTTCATTTAGAGTCACCAGCCTCAGGAATCACCAATTAACAAACATCACCTCAGATTAGAGCCGTTATAAAGGATTTACAAAGCATTTGGATGCCTTCAGCATTGCTTCACAGTGTAGAAAGAAATAAAAATCAGGAAAGACCATGGAATAAAAAGAAGAAAAAGAACAGTGTTGTACTTATTGTTACTACTAATTCTTCTACTCCTAATTAGTACTCAATAATACATAATAATACTGCTACTTACTATTACTTGCATCTTGTGACTTCTTTGGCTACTACTCCTGACTGCTTGGTACTGTTTACTACTTTAATTTAGTACTACTATTTACTGCTACTACTTATTATTATTACTATTTATTACTATTTTTACTAGTTCTAATGACTTTTATGTACTGATTACGTAAAAAGACTATGTATTGCTTCCTCTTACTGTTTGGAACTTGCTTCTACTACTACTACTATCACTACTACTTTGTACTAACTAGTACAACTGCTAGTTATGCAGTACTTAACTCATCTTTAAGTATGAAAGTAGTATAGAAATAGTCTGCTTGGCTTATATCTTATACTATAATAATAATCCAAGTTAATAAACGCGTGAGACCATGTGATCACGGCATGAGCAAGATGCATAACCATGTGTGTTGTCATGTGATCGAGCGAGTGTTTAACCAAGCGGCTAAGTCTAATAAGACTGTTCAGAATTCACACAATCATTCACACTCAATAATGCTTTAATTAAGGTCCAGACGTGATAGGGCAACCACAACCCTTACGCCTACAGCAAGCTAAAATGCTAACACAGAAGCTACCAATAGATGGCCTTTGCCCTTTGACTTTAGCTGTCCTCTGACTTTTTAAATTGTGACGCCTATTAAGATCAATGTCAACTCGACTACATGACGTAAACGAGAGTTCAAATTAGCACTCAAGTTGGATAAAAAGATTTTAGTAATATAATTAATGTCAGCCTAAGGCCTTTAGGTATATGAGACTGAAAAGGAAAGCGCACTCACACGTGGGCAAACACACACCTGCCACCGGACCAAGCTAACGTGAGCTGATAATTGCTGATTATTGATTATAGATCAGCTCTATCTTTATTTGAGTTTAGGACCCTCTGGCACAGCAAACACACACAAACACGCACAGATTTCAACAGCAGCTGCTTAGGCACCCTGTGGTGTAGTGTGCGTATATATATGTGTGTGTGTGTAAATGTGTGTAAAAGTCAGGCTCAACCACGTGCAGCTGCTGCCACTCAGGGTCTATTGTCATGGAGACCTCCTCCCAGCATGCACCACACAACTGCCCCATTGTATTGTGGGAGTAAAAGATTTCACGCTTAGCCCAGTTATGGCCCAGCTGCCTCTAAGCAGACGTGTGTGTGTGTGTGTCTCACATCTCTCAGTGCCTCCATATGTCTGTATATTTTGTGCCTGCTCCATATTTAGCTCAGCCTTTTTATAACTCTTTAACTCGTTAAGTGTTTATTTATATGAACTCTGACATTAGGTTTTTACACTTATTAGCAATGGTTTCAAATTAGCGCTATGTATTGTATGCCATGTTGCTACAACTTTCTAGTTAGAAGCAGGAAAATGAAACAAATGTCAAATTCTTGTATTTAGATTTGTATATGATTAGATGTGTAAGCCTACCTGCTAGAAATGTGCTAAGCAATAGTGTTTTATATCGCGGTATATTTCTTGCTAGATCTAGCTAAATCTGATCATACAGTACAATTAGCTAAATACCTTATTGATTTCTATTAACATAGCTGAACAGTTCTGATTTGATAACGATTGCTATTTTAAAAATTAACTAGCTAGCCTACATGCTGCATTTTGACTGGAGGTATTTTTTCACCTTGCACAAATTACTATCTTTCTTGAGTTACCAGTTATCATGTTTATCCAAATAATAAGTATGGGAATCACCAGGGAGCTCCCGATACAATATTATCATGATACCGAGATGGCGATTTGATTCGCGATTATCACAATTTCATAAATATACAGATCCAGTATATTTTTTTTGGTCAAATTGTTACAATTCAAAACAAATTAAACAAATAATTTCTCCTACTGCACAGGATGCTGTGCTCCCTCGCAAAGTGTGAATAGTTTGGAGTGCACCACCTTTCTGCTGAAAGAACTAAACATTTGCTTTTACAATTTTACAACATTTTTTAATTGGAAATAAGCTTAATAATAACACAATTGGTCTAAGAACACTGCAGGAAATTACATAATAAACATTCTGGCATTTACTCTTAAATTTAAGAAAAATTAATTGAATTTCATTTAAAAATAACATTTTTGCTGTTTACTTGTTTAAACTGACGAATATTATATGAATAATTGAATATCAATGCAGTGAGAATGAATCCCAAATCAGTTGGAAATGTAAAATAAATTGATGCAACGCGACTTAAATTAAAATTTACTCTACACCAGCACATCCTGCTTAAACTCTGTCTAAATGTTTGATATGTTTTTGTCATTATGTGACTGCTTAACTCAGTTTTTATTGTTTTATTGGGAGTAAGTTGCTCGCACTGGTGTCATATCTGAAGCTTAGGCCTGGAAGGCAGATATTCATGCATGGCCAAACATTAGTGCACTGTCTCATCACAATATCATACACTCATCATAATTCCACTTATTCATAATTGAATAATCTCTCTGAGCTGCAGTCCTGCTGGGATTCGGTGCTTAACCAAATGATCTGCGTCATCTGTCATTGACTGCCAAAAAGACCCAATCCTCTCTCCTGCTGTGTGTGTGTGTGTGTGTGTAAGGAAAAATGTGAAATATATTGCTTATGAAAGAATTGCTAAATAGTAAAAATTTAAATTGTAGCTTTTTGTACAAAGAGAACTGCTCGAACTGCATAAAAAACTCAAATAGCTTTCACACACACACACACACACGCACACACACACACACACACACGTTCTTGAGTCCAGTAGGGCATTAGTTCTTTAGTTAGAAAATAAATGACAGGTTGGTTGCCATTAACATTTCTAATTACTCATGCACAACAATAAAATAAATAAATAAATAAATAAATAAATAAATAAATCTTAACTTTGTGAAATTCAGTGTTTAATTAACAAAACATTTAAAATTTAATTAGCAAAAAGAAACACAATTACCACAATAATCTGAAAACATTTTCAATTTACTGTGTGTGTGTGTGTGTGTGTGTGTGTGTGTGTGTGTGTGTGTGTGTGTGTGTGTTGGTGTGTGCTGATGTCTTTAGGTCTTCTTGGGAAATGATTAGTTTTACCATATGGGGACATTTGATGGGTCCCAATTAGGAACACCCTAAGGCAATGTTACTGAGATTGAAATTAGTGTTACTGAGGTAACAGTTATTGAGCTTAAAGAAACCTTCACTATGCTAAGTGTAAAGTTTATTTACAGTTACTAAGGTTGAAGTGTTAAAGTCACCTTTATTGAGGGTAAAGTTACTATTACTGTAAGGTGTCACTGTTACTGAGGCAAAAATTACCATTACTGAGGTAAGTGTTACTGAGGTAAAAGTTACCGTGAAGTTGAAGTTACCCTTAATGAAAATTAAGTTACTATTGCTGAGATACAACAATGTCTCAGTAAGAAGTGTTAATGAGGTAAAATGCTATTACCAATGTCAAGTCACTGCTACAGTATTGAGGTTAAATTTACAGTTACTAAGTGTTTTACTATTGTAAAAGTTACCATTACGAAGATTAAAATGACCATTACTGAGGTAAAAGGTTAAATGACTATTACTGAGGTAAGTGTTACTGAGGTAAAAGGTGAAAATGACCATTACTGAGGTAAGTGTTACTGAGGTAAAAGGTGAAAATGACCATTACTGAGGTAAGTGTTACTGAGGTAAAAGGTTAAATGACCATTACTGAGGTAAGTGTTATTGAGGTAAAAGGTTAAATGACCATTACTGAGGTAAGTGTTACTGAGGTAAAAGGTTAAATGACTATTACTGAGGTAAGTGTTATTGAGGTAAAAGGTTAAAATGACTATTACTGAGGTAAGTGTTATTGAGGTAAAAGGTTAAAATGACCATTACTGAGGTAAGTGTTATTGAGGTAAAAGGTTAAAATGACCATTACTGAGGTAAGTGTTACTGAGGTAAAAGGTTAAATGACCATTACTGAGGTAAGTGTTACTGAGGTAAAAGGTTAAAATGACCATTACTGAGGTAAGTGTTATTGAGGTAAAAGGTTAAAATGACCATTACTGAGGTAAGTGTTACTGAGGTAAAAGGTTAAATGACCATTACTGAGGTAAGTGTTACTGAGGTAAAAGGTTAAAATGACCATTACTGAGGTAAGTGTTATTGAGGTAAAAGGTTAAATGACCATAACTGAGGTAAGTGTTATTGAGATAAAAGGTTAAAATGACTATTACTGAGGTAAAAGGTTAAAATGACTATTACTGAGGTAAGTGTTACTGAGGTAAAATATACTATTACAGAGGTTAAGATTACCATTGTGGAGGTAAGTGTTACTTAAGTTAGTGTTACTGAGGTAAAACTTACCATTACAGAGATTAAAATGATCATTACTGAGGTAAGTGTTATTGAGGTAAAAGGTTAAATGACCATTACTGAGGTAAGTGTTACTGAGGTAAAAGGTTAAAATGACTATTACTGAGGTAAGTGTTATCGAGGTAAAAGGTTAAAATGACCATTACTGAGGTAAGTGTTACTGAAGTAAAAGTTACCATGAAGTTGATGTTGCCCTTCCCGAGAATTAAGTTACTGTTGCTGAGATACAAGAATATCTCAGTAAGAAGTGTTTTAGAGGTAAAATAGAATGTAAGTGAGGTAAAAGTTGCTATTATTAAGGTCAGAGTTACTGTTACTGAGGTAAAATGTATTGTTATGAGGCAAACATTACCATTACAGATGTTAAAATGACCTGAGGTAAATCTTACTGAGGTTAGTGTGACCGAGGTGAAAGTTAACCTTACAGAGATTAAAATGACATCACTGAGGTATATGTTACTGAGGTAAAATCCACCATTACAGAGGTTAAGATTACCATTACTGAGGTAATTGTTACTAAGGTAAGCATTACTTAGGTAAAATCTACCTTTCCTGAGGTAATTGTTACTGAAGTTAGTGTTACTGAGGTGACAGTTATCATTACAGAAATTTAAATGACCATTACCGAGAGACGTGTTACTGAGGTAAAGTTTTACCTATGTACATCTAAGTAAAGTGAGGTAAAGTTATTAGGTTAAAGTTAGGTCTGCTTAGGTTAGTTAGCAAAAGATTACTAAGGGAAAAAAAAGGTTGTATTAGTTAAAACAAAGGAAGTACTGTATTACTGAGTTTAAAGTAATGAGATTAATCTCAGGTTATGGTGTGTGTGTGTGTGTGTGTGTGTGTGTATTTCCACAGTGAAAGTTTGACTAGAATATTATTTGACTAGAATGCTTAAAGCGATGACAGAACAACTTAAGCACACACACACACGCACACACACACACACGCGCACACACACATATATATACACACACACGGCCCTGAGCCATAGCCTGGAGGCAGTCTGTGTGTTGGCTAGCCAGGGGCAATGACTGTGATACTCTAACTGCACTCTGTCAGAGAACATTAGACCACAAAAGTAGCAATAAGAGTCCGATTACTCTCTTTCTCTCTCTCTCTCTCTCTCTCTCTCGCTGTGTGTGTGTGTGTATGTGTGTGTGTGTATCTTTGACTTGAGTTCTTTCTTTTCCTCATAACTCTCACACACATGCACACACAGCAAGTCTTTAGCAAAGCTGTAGAAGTGTTAAGACTTCCAGTGATATTGCATGGGCATGGTGTGCGTGCATGTGTGTGTGTGTGTTTGTGTGTGTGCCTGCATGTGTGTGTGTGTGTTTGTGTGTGTGTGCACGCGTGTCCATTTTCTCATTACTGTCTCATTACTGCCTAAATGAGCTACAAAACATTTTGTCTTTTTTGTGTTGTCACTCATCATTACCTAAACCAGATTTGGTGTCCTGCTGTCCTGCACAGACCAGAGCTACAGTTATGATTCAAAAAATAAATAAATAAATAAAAACTAAAACTGCAAAATAAACCAAACTTTAAAAACATGGAAAAGAGAAATGGAATATAAACCACTAAACCTGATTGCATATTTTAATTGTTATTGTTTATTTTGCATGCAAACCTGAGTGCCAAAAAGTGCAGGATCTGCGCATGCGTGTGTGTGTGTGTGTGTGTGTGTGTGTGCGTGCATGCATTTGCCTGCGTGTGCCTGTCTAATGTTCTAAGTCTGCATGTCTGGTTTAAGAGGATGATGTGGGACAAGGTTGAAATTTGAGGTTGAGTTTTTGTTGTGTGTGTATACGGGTGTGTGTTTTGAAGCCGCATGGGGTCAGCAGTGTCCTGTGAGAAAACAACAGGAAATGTACACACATGGCTTAGATTTATTTTGTCAGCCACTTCCCATTCAGATTTCATTAAGCACGGATACAGAAATGCGCACACACACACACATGAATACACGCAATCACACAGACACCCATATAGATTTCAACACACACATGCGGAAGCTGTCACAAACATATGCGCACACATGCATACACACTCACAGATACACATGTAAACATGGTAAAGCACCCATTTTAAAAAGAGGTCTAAGCTCACACACACACACACACACACACACACACACACACACACACACACACACACACACACACAATTGCATGTACAGTATATATGCATGCTTGCTTCCATATATTTAATAATATGTATAATGATAGATATATTTAAAAACATAGATATGTGTGTGTGTGTGTGTATGAGTGTGTTTATACATACCAATCAGTCATACCATTTGTAAATCCATTTATGAATAATGTTGATTTTCTGGTTACAATGGCCATTATCATAATTTTGGGATATACCAGACAATAGCTAGGTAACGCTCACTTCTCTAAGCTGATATGTTGGAAGGAAGAAAAATGTGCAAGTGTAAGGATCTGAGTGACTTTAATAAGGACCAAGGCATGATGGCTAGAGTGTCCACAAAACTGGAGGAAAAAATACCAGGGTATTCCTGGTCTACCAAAGGGTTCCAGGTGAACAACAGGTGAACCATCAATGAGTGAACATGGCTCACTGATGTGGTGGGAAGCGAAGCCTGGCCTAGTTAGTCCAATACCACAGAACGGGCCCTGTAAAACACCAAAAAGTTGCCACTGGTTCTGGTCAGGGTGCCCATACTGACCCGTGTCCTCCACCAAAAACTCCCACAATGGGCACATGAGCATTAGGATTGGACCACAGAGCAATGGAAGAAGGTGGCCTGGTCTGATGAATCATGTTTTTTTTTTCTTTACATAATGTGTACAACCACTCATGTGTGTGTGTTGCTTATCTGAGGGACAAACCATGCCAGTAGAGGCAGTGTGATGCTCAGGGCAATGTTTTGCTGGGAACCCTTGGATCCTGCCATTCATGTGAATGTTACTTAGACACACACCACCTACATAAGCATCACTGACCAAGTTACACCCCTTTATGGAAATGGTGTTGCCTTATGGCAGTGGGCTCTTTCTGCAGGATAATGCACCCTGACACACGGAATCGGAATGCTTGTGGAGCATGACGAAGATTTCGTGGCGTTAACTTGCACTCCAAATTCTTCAGATCCCAAACTGAATGCATGTCTGAGGGATATGCTTCAAAAACAAGTCTGATAAATGGAGGGTCAACCACACAACTTAATAAACTTAAAGACTTTGAGGGCTTGGTGAGAGATACCACACACACCTTCAGAGGTCTAGTGGAGTTTTGGCATCAATAGCTCAGAGCTGTTTTGGTGACACAAGGGGGCGCTACACAATATTGGTTAAGTGGATTGAATTAAATACGATTGCAAACTTCATCCACAAAAGCATTCTTGTTCTGATTTCTTTATGTGAAAGTGTGAGTGAAGTCTGTGTGTATGGGCATAGTTTGGTAAGAAGACAGTGTGTGTGTACCAAATGTGTGAGTGCATGTGTGCGTGCGCGAGTATGTAATTGGGTAGGAGGCCGATGGCCGTGTTTAGCGATAATGACCTTCATCGTGAGTGGAGTTTCATTAAGTCATTAAAGGCCCATTTCCAGCCTCTCATCAGCGCTAACCGCTAAGCGCTAACCTGTGGGGTGTGACAGGGAGCAAGAGAAGTTTCCTAAAGGACAATGGAGGAGGGGAGCTGCCATTGTCTTCGTCGTCTCTGTCATCGTCTTCTTCATCGCTCGTTACCGTGACTCTAACTGTTCCAGCCGCTCTAACTGTTCTTTACTGCTGGGGAGTCAGGAGCGTCAACGAAAGTTAGCGTAGCATTAGTGCAGCGCCTCATTGCCAAGCTAATATTCCCACTGAAACCCTAAGAGGCTGACGCTAGGAGGGACGGCAAAACGCTACTTAATGTTCCTGCACATCCATTATGGTTATTTTCAGAGAAACGAAGTGTAAAATGATTACTCCTCTTAAAAATAATCACTCATAATCGACTCATTTGTGGTTGCTATGTTTTCCAGCAACAGTTAGCGTTAGCTTGGGTACTTTTCAAAGTACAGTATTTTTTTTTTTTAAGTTCCAAACAGAAATGTAACCTGTTTCATCCCTTCATAATATTATAATCTTGTATGTATAATCCCTGCTCCTAAATTATACATCACTATATCACAACATCATAAATCTGCATCATTTCATTGCGTAAGTGTGTTTATTATTTATGTTTGTTTTTCTTATTAGTAAAATGTAGTTTAAGTTTGGAACAAATCCAGAATATACTCAGATGCAGGATGTTTCATCCTGCGATTTTGAAGGTCATGAAAATGGACCCCCCAAGACAAGACATTTAAAAATTTAAATTAGGTTGGTTTTTATTATGGACACGCCCCCAACTTGCAACAACAGCATTCATAGAAAAATTACAAGTTGTACTGTTGACATTGTGGTAGCAGTCAAGTGTGCTCACAACGTAATCAACTTACAAGGGTTAACAATGTACTAGTGTACTGTACACCTGTTAGATAATAAAACGGTTAGATCTGATTAAAAATGTCATCAAAATTGTACCAAATCTTTTAATGGCTAATCACAGGTGTGGGTCTCCAGCTATAAGATTGCTATGTTTGCGAAGATGTCTTGTAAATCAGGTCCACAAAAAAATAATAAAAACATTGCAGAATAGCTAACTCAAGCTAGCCAAAGTAAACATGAATATCGCCTGAATTTTTAATTAACTGCTAACATTTTATGTGTAAGCAGGACTCGGGTCATTTCCCTTCCTGACCAGCAGAGGTCACACTTTCCTGAGTTCTACAGAAAGCTCTGAAACTCTTCACTTCCAGGTCACGTCCTGGTTTTAAAAACTGTTTATCGCAAATTCTTGCCAAAATATTTAAATTGGATTATATTTGATTTCATTATTATTTTGTATTTGATCTTTGGCTGTTTCTTTTGTCTTTGTGTTTATGTTCCTGTTTATCTTTTTTCATTCAAGTTTTGGCTTGTTGATTTTTTAATTTTATTCTTGGATTCTGTTTTTAATATCCACTGTGGAACTTTCATTAAACTCCCGCACACAGACCCTCTCTCAGCTTACACTGCGGGTTTGGTGTGTACCAGCATTCGCACCCCACTCACTCTTTGCACATATCACTCTGAGCTGCATGCTCAGGTTGTGTTTTAGGATCTTACTAGTGAGACGCGAGCAAACCAGGTGTTAAGTGTCGACACCAGGGCTTCTGTTCATCAAGCAGGAAAAACAACTTGGTTTGGTTCTTTTCTGATGCGCTACTTAGTTGCTGGTTCTAAGGAGACGTCTTAAAAGTTGTGTCGGGGCATGCTATACAAATTGGTGGTCATCTTTATTACCCATAATGCCCTTTGAGTATTAGTTTACAATGTTTTAGGATTGTCCTGAACACCATGTGGCTCTGGGTAAGGAGAAGTGAAGTGAATCAGGGTGACACGCCCGGCATGGATACGGAATTAGCAGAAGAATTTCAGCAGGAAATGAACAGAAGAACGGTTTAGTTCTAACTCATAATAAAGGCTGCTGACATTTGAGAATTTCTGGGAAACGCATATTTCTGTTGAACCCGCGTATGTATTATGGTCAATGTTTGTGTAAAGATGTTTGTGAGAAAGCTGTCGCGGATACGTGTGCGTGTGAGTGTGTAAGAGAGAGAGAGAGAGAGAAAGAGGGAGAGAGTGAGGCCTAAGGCCAGCTCTTGCATTAGGCTCTGTCGTTAATGGGATAACAAGACACAATGACAAATCCCAGCAGTGGGCAATAAGGTGCTGATGGGCGTGTTTAATATCGCAAAGCCTGTAAGCAGGTGTGTACACGCCACCGCTGCAGAGCGTGTGTG
>NC_071101.1:45675000-45692500 GCF_024256425.1 Clarias gariepinus | reverse complement strand
ACACACACAAAACGTCCAATATATAAAACTGTTCCCGATTACCAACGGTTTAGAAATGTTGCAAAGCATATTGGAAACAGCACTGCGCTGGTAAAAACAAAACGTCAACGTTGTTCCTCTAGAGGCGAGTACAACGGATCCACCGAGAAGCGTTGCGCATTTGCTTTGATGGCGTTGTTGCTAAGCAGCGGAAAAATTACAGCTAGCATTGTAGTTGTGTTTTAAGTTATCTATAAATTAAATACGGTAGGTTTGTTTAAAAAAAATTGTCACATGGATCCAGCATTACACAAGTAAGGGGCATGGCCTAAATCTGAAGGCGGGGCTACAGTATGTTCGACAGGATTCGGATGACGTTATATAGTTTGTGTTTGAATCATCATACATTTATTTTTTGCTAAATCAGAAGCCATGAGCTTCCTCTACGTATTAGCTACATTAGATATGTACAGTATTGTCCATAGAAGTAAGTGTGTGTGTGTGTGTGTGTGTGTGTGTGTTGTGTGAGGGCCTCCCAGGATCGGTGTTTTATTGAAACCGTGTCTTTAATAACGCAGCTGCACATCAGTCGTGTTTCGCATTTCGTTCCTTAAGAAGCTGACAGAATAAATAAAAGACGATAATCTGATATTCTCTCTCAAACACACTTCGCTCTTGCTTGCTCTTTCTCTCTCTTTCACACACACACACTCACACACACACACACACGTTCATACTCATTCACCAGCAGGTTTTATCATCAGGACATCAAACGAATGATTTCACACCAAAATTCTGTCGAACGCTCGGGCGCTGTGCCGCCTGAGACGCAGACAAACGCAGTGATAATGAAGTGAGCGACAGCCTCGGGGCTCAAACACTTACGGGAGAAACACTCCGAGAGCGGCGCGCGCCCGCTACACTCCTTTAACTACGGCACGGAGGTGCCAATATTTTTCATTATCATTTTATTTAGAATGCTTTTGTTTTACTCAGAGGTTGTCAAATGAATTTTTATAAATATCTAAAATCAGACACTGAGAGAATCTTTTATTGTGATGTTCCCTCGGGTTTCTGCCAACCACAGTTATTACATGCTTCTAAGATAGTAATAAGACTGTAATAATTGTTTTTCTGGTGTTTTTCTATGTTTTATTGCTACTGACTAAAGTTACGTGCTAACTATTAAAGCTAAAAAAATATACTTGTACCTCACATAAAAACGTAGCTGTCGCTCTAATTTTTAATAATAACATAAAAAAAGAAATGTACTATAATATGGAATTACTTAGTGATCAATAAAGTATCTATCTATCTATCTATCTATCTATCTATCTATCTATCTATCTATCTATCTATCTATCTGTCTCTCTATCTCTCTATCTACAGTTCTAAGGGTCAAATTTCGCATTGTGAAACGCATTTTTCATAGGAATTAATGTAAATGCACATAATCTGTTCCAGCAGCCCTAAAATATTAACAATATTACAAATTTCCAACACTATAATCATATAAAAACTATTTATATATATTTTTAAATACATGTAAAATAAGTAAAATATGAAATAAAAGGACAATAAACCGCAATTAAACTTTATTTGTGACTAGTCAGCTACGTATGCTGTATACAAACACTTTTGCTAATCACCGAATCGTTTCACTTATTCTTTACATGGAGTTTTGTTTTATGTCACAAATACCCCCCTTTCAGCCATTGTCTCGTGTGGTAGCTGTTTAACAAACTCAGTAATGGCTAGGACTTAGAAACAGCTAAATTTCAGCATTTCATTTGTTTTTAACCCTGGAGACACACTGTTAGCTAACAATGCTAGCTAGCGAACATAACAATGCTAAGCATAACACAAAGCGAGATTTAATTGAGAATAACAGGAAAGTTTTGCTGCGTAAAACTGCTATGAGAGTTTTATGGAAGGAAAAAGAGCTCAATTTGTGCGTGTGTGTGTGTGCGTGTGTGTGTGTGTGCGCTAGCAGTTAAGCATTTATTTTGGTATTTTACAGATTAGCCGAGGTTTCTCATGATCAACTTTTATACAAAAACGCATGAGAAGATAAACATCTGTGGTTAGACAGATGCCTGCTCAGGCAGGGGTATACACACACACACACACACACACACACACACTGCACTCTGAGAGGCTGTTTTAAGCACAGATGTGTATGTATTTGTTTGAGGTTGAGTAGTGGTGTAGCTGAAAGGTTAAAAAGGGTTTGTGTGTGTGTGTGTGTGTATATGTGCGTGAGTGTGTGTGTGTGAGTGTGTGTATAACAGGTCATACCTTCTGATTTAGTTTAAAACTTCACTGAAGTGAAGAACAGCTTACCAGCAGGACACACACACACACACACACACACACACACACACACACACACACACACACACACACACTGTAGGGGTCTTGTTTGCTATTCATTATTTTATCAGTAAACATAATGTGTTTTTTTTTCTACAGAGAATAATAATGATGCTGATAAAATCAGAGGAGAAAAGTGTGTGTGTGTGTGTGTGTGTGTGTGATGGATTCTCCTCATTGTTATATTGATATGCAGTTGAGCAATAGCCTGTCTCTCGCTGTGCCTGGGGAAAGGCCAGTATGATTAACACAGCTCTCTCTCTCTCTCTCTCTCTCTCTCTCTCTCTCAGTGTATGATAAATAAACGTTAAAAAAAGTTTTTTGTAACCTTCTGCAATTTAACTCTCAACACGCTAGATGAAATGAGCTGGAAAACTAAAAAGCTTTAATTAGCGAGGTGGTAGCGCAGTAGCTACTGTAAAAATGACATGAATATGTTTCACACTAAGCCTATGTGACCTTTGACCCATGATTTTGGACAGGACAGGAAAACGTCCCTTTATTCCTGAGTTGTCCGTGCATCGGCCTAGGTTTATTGGCATTTCCAAATTTCCCGTGATGTGTAATGGGTTTTAACACCCTCCAAGGTATACCGTGAGCTCTAAGTTCCTTGGGTCAGGCTCCAGGGATCAAGGGAGGATGTATGGATGGATTGCCCTCTACTTCACAAAAACCTTCCTGATCTATTAGATCTCCTGCAGGTTGTTTGATCTTCAAATTCTGAAGTCCTAACTTTGTGCAGAGGTTTAATTGTTTTTAGATTCTAGACTAACAGAGGCTTGAAGGTTTTCTTTTCAAATAGATCAACAAACCATGACTGACAAAAGCCCATTCAAAGCTGAAGACAAGCAGCCATATGATGTATGATGTGTATGATGCCGCCACCACCATGCTTCACCCTGCTTATTATCTTCTTTGTATGATCTTGTTTTTGTGACAAACATATCCTTTTAAATTCTCCGACCCAAGAAAACAATGTTCTCCCATTCTCTCATTAGACGATAATTTGGAGAAATGCAATGTTGTTGGAAATGTCCCTCTTTACCTGCCCGATTAACTTCACCTGTTTATGATGGTGTTTGCGGATTTCCACAGCTCATCTAATTTTATTGTACCTTCTTCTTGATCGGCTCATGACAACAGTGAATTCTTCTACAGACTTTGTCATCAGGTGAAACCTGGATGTTGTCAAGAAGGTCTTTACCATCTTCATTTGGAGTTAATCACAATCATTTCAGGTGTATTATAATTACTAGAGTCGTCAACCAGGACTGAAATTTCTGATTGACATTTGCAGAGGATTGCAAGCATAGTACAGTGATGAGACTTATAGCTGCAATAAAACATTTGAATGGTGCAAGTGTTTAAAAAAAGGCTGTACTGTGAATGAGCACAGTCACATGCCAAACAAGTGTTTGTTTTTTTTATTTATGTAAATTTTTTAAAATATATTTGTTAATTTATCAGAAGTAGAGCTTTCGGGTTTATAGGAGAAATTGGAATGCTCTCGATAAAATGTCAAGCTAATTATTAAGTAGCTCTCTAACTGGACATTTATGCCTGGACATATTTGGATAAAATACAAACACTATGTTTCCTTCTTAAGGACCTCCTAAACGCTTCGTCTAGGTGAAGAAGCTGCTACATGCCCGGGAGGTTGACCTCTGCGAGCAAGGAAATGCACTACGTTCATGACATTTAGTCCTCGTCGTTATGATGACTTACTGTCCTGGAACTGGAGAAAAGGACAATTACACACTGTAATAATTACCCTGTTCACATGAATACAGGTGCGACTGTGTGAGGTTGTGTCCTTTTATAGTTAATCTTGGGTTCAAAAAAATCTTCAATGTTTAATTGATTGTTAAACATATTGAACAGGATCTGCACACATTCTCAGGGACACTCGTGTAAAAAATGCAGTAAGCTTTTCTGATAAATTTAAAATATACGTTATAATTAGCAATTTTTTCTTGTTCATAGGCAATAGCCAATTTCTAAAGTCTAGCTTCATTGCTATTAAAAAATGGCTTTATTGCTACTAACCCCTCACTATGTTTACAACTAGCCCGACTACATACAGATAGGAATAGGAATTTAATCTGTTCCAGAGGCGAGTTGTTCAGGTAGAATTTTTCCATAGGAAATAATGTAAATACAGACGATCTGTTAAGCCTTCCAAAAATATTAACATTATTACCAATTTCCAATATTATTATCATATTTTTGCATATAAAAACTATTTACAAAAATTATAATACAAAAGTATTCTAAATGCTTAGAATACAATACATTAATTTTACATGTAAATAAAATAAATTAAATAGTTTAATTTTTAAATTTTTTTCCCCTTGCTACCATCCTTGTTAACATTCTTGGTATCCATGTTGCTATGTCTTTACAAAATTTTGCACAAAATAAAAAAAACCCGTAAAAAAAATATGAAACTCACTTCTCTTGACTTTCCACTGACGCAAACAAGTTTTAAACAGCTTCCAGATGTCTTCCAGTATGCCAAAAATGTCTCACATGACGAGGCACATTTCTTGCACAGTTTTCCTTCTTAAGGCGAGGTGTTTGTATGACGAGGTACCACAGTACTCTTGTAGCTAGCTAGCTGTGTGTGTGTAAAACATGATGCAACAACTATGTCGATAAGCAATAGTTAATACAGTAACTCTTTACGGTATCATTAGTGAACACGATGGTTATACAGGTAAGAACCTAGCCTACTATGATAGAGCTGAACACAGAGCTGAACGTTACATGATGTAGTTAAAAGCAGGTTGTTCTTGCTACAAAGTGTCTGGGAACTACTGATAAAATTTAATGCCAGCATTACTATGCAAATTTAACTTCAGGTTAGCTACCTGTATGGTAAGTGCAGTAGAAATACTGTGGAAAAATTCTTGTGTGAATTCTTGAGGTGTGTAGTGTAGCCAAAAAATTTACTCAAGTAAAAAGTAGCTGTACTTTAAAATAATATTACTCAAGTAGAAGTAAAAAGTCGTCATCTAAATTTTTTTTTAAAAGTATTCGGTCAAGTAGTAAGTAACTGTTTTAATCAATGTAATTTCCGATTCATTTTTTTAGTAAATATAATAATTATATATTATTATAATAATAATTATATTAAATATACATTGGAGAGAGACACCTCTGCTAATTTTTGTTTTCATTCTACCTGTCTACCATGGTTGAAGATTTTTCCCCTCGCTATGCAGCCAGTTTGTGTGTGGTCATGTGACTACATGTGATTATTGTTACTGCTGCTGATTGGTAAAAAAGGAGTCATGTGATTATTGTTGCTACGTCTGATTGGTGAAACAGTCATGCGGTAGATCCACTGGCTGCATGTGTATGGTAATAAACGGTAAGAAAAGTAACGACTTAAGTGTAGCCGAATGTAGCGGAGTAAGAGTAGCGTTTCTTCTTCACAAACTCAAGTAAAAGTAAAATGTATGCTGCAGTAAAACTACTCATGTAAACTATTCATGTAAACTCGTTACTCGTTACCCACTTCTGGAAATCGAGTAGTTAATGTGTTACAATTCTGGAGCTAAACTTTGTAGTTGTGTATTTATAGCACTGATTTCCTAATATCAATTTTTGCATAAACAAAATGGAGGCTAAAACCTTTGTTTGACTCATAGCTAATGAAGAACCTGATAGGTCAAGCTATTTAAAGGGCGGGACCTTGCTAGTAATTTTTCTTCTCCCATAGCTAATGTTAACATTAAAACAAGTAGTTATGACTGCGTTAGATAGCGTGATTTAAGCTCCGCCCCCAAGTTTGCCCCAGAGATGTTAATAAATTTAAAATCGTGCTAATTTAGCATCAGCTAGCTATTTGGCCTGTTATTTTCTGGTATTATGTTGTATGCATAAGAAATCACTCTGACTCGCTCTCTCTCTCTCTCTCTGTGTGTGTGTGTGTGAAAGAGAGAGAGACAGAAAGAGACTGAGCTTGCTCTGCTCTTTATCTCACAGCGTTCACTTATCTCTCTTCCGCCGCAGCTGTCTCTTATCGCCGAGCATGACGTCCTCACAGGCCAGAGTGACCCTGCGCTTGATTTTTTTTCGTCACGGCTGATTGTGGCGTGGCTCCTGATGTGTAAATCTTGTTTAGTGAGACGGAAAAGATGACAGGGATGCAGGCTCTATTAGTAATGCTAATTTGACTCAGACTGCCTAAACCATCCTCGCTCTTTTCTTCTTCTTCTTCTTCTTCTTCTTTTTTTTTCCTTCCATTTCAAGAGGACAGCTCATAAAGGACAGCTCACAGTGGTGTAAAAAAAAAAAAAAAGCTAGCTACCTGACTATGCTATTAGCAATGTAGCTCAAATTTTTGCTGTGCCACAACAGGTATCTGTGGATTAACAGCGCAGAGCTTATACTACTGTAGGCGTCATCACTTATGTACAAATCTATTTACCACAAAATCGTTACCACAAAAACGAAAACGTTTTAATGCTTTTATGTGAAAATTACCTCTTCGTTTTATCACACATCTCCTTCATGTGTTGCGCTTTCTATTTTATAGCTATTCCCTTACAACAAGTAACTGCAGTTTCTGTGAAGTACAGAATGTATACTGTAGCATGCTGATTAATTAGTACAGGTTACTGGGATGTGGTCAGGAGACTTGAAATGTAGCCCATGTACAGCTTTCAAACAAGTGTAATACCATTATAATTACTGACCATCACAATATGGGAATAGGTATAATGTTTATTGTTTAATACAAGAGATAAGAGATATAGGTCACTACTAAATGCCTAATTTAATTAAAGTGATGCGATGTGGGGCTCAGTTGTAGTTTGTAATTCTGAATCTCTTTAACTTATTTTCAGGCAAAAGCAAACAAAAATAGATGGAATAGGTAGAAGGAAAGAGCATGTGTGCAAGGAATACAATAACATCTCTTTTTTTTACTTTAAAATTAGGAAATGCTTAAATATCCCTTACAAAAGATAACTGCAGTTGTATATATATAATCTTTTTTACAAATGTAGCTTTTATATCTTCTGCTTGAAGCAAGTGTAATCTCAAGAGCCAGAGAACAGACAGAGTTTCTGTAACAGTATAGCTAGCCGTATAGCGGCCATGGCTACTGTAATCTATCACTGTAGTGTACATTAGGAATGCAACTAATGCTTATTTTGACAGATGATTAATCTATCAATTATTGAAACAATTAATTGGATAATCAGATTATAGATTTGCCCATCAGCTTTTAAATTTGACTTGAGGTTGCTATGAAGAAGTTAATCAAAAATGCAGTGGAACTTTGGTTTACAAATGACCAAATTGGTTTATGACCAAAAAATTTGCCTACAATTTTTCTCTGCTCACAAGCTCGACCTTGGAACATGAGCCAAAAACTGCCAGCCCAAGCTGCCGCTATCAGCTAAACAAAAGCATGAATGTGTTGCCCAGCGTCAGTTTTGCTCAGTCCACGGTCACGGCTTACACAATTTTGTGCAAAGTGGAGTGATGTCCAAGCCTTTGCCGAGAAGTATCATCAGAAACAAAACCACGCCGAACAGTGTGCTACACCTTATGCACGACAACGGGGCATTTTTTTTTTGTACAGCACAGTGGTGCAAGTGTGTAGCACAGAAGAAACAAATATCTCTGTAAACATTTTTTGTGAAACCGACGGCCACGCATGAACCAGAGGCCAAGAAACAAAAAAGATAGAAACCCCCTGAAGTGTTATTATGAAAGGAGATTCCCCGTCCTAACACTAACCTCCTCCCCACCCATCTTCATCTCCTCCATTCCTTCACATCAGTGAGTCTCAATAAGAAAGGACATGTACATGTAAAAATAAAGTGTTTGCTCTCTCCTGTACAGTTTATATTTATATTTAGTGCTGGATTATTTTGGTGTAATTAAGCCTTTTTTATACTTTGTCTTATATTTTGTGATGTAAACTAAATGCATCAAAAGTTAACTATAGTTCAAAGTGACAGAGAACGAATTAATTTTATTCACATGCATTTCTATGGAAGAAATGAATCGGTCTACAACCAAATCGGTCCACGACCAGAACAAGTTTGTAAACAGAGGTTCTTCTGTACATCATTTATTCAACTCAAACTTTGCTGCTCATTAGACTATTATTAATGTATAGGTTAAATAAACACATTCATATGGGTACTTTTACTATAAACATATGTATATGTTCTGACTAATATGGATTCTGTATGTCTCTCACTGTGCTGACAAAGAAGGACAAAAACTGACTGAGTTTGCAATATGTGCCACATGAAGCAAGTCATAAGCAACATTATAGACGTGAAGGACTGTTTCATTTCTAGAAGAAAGAAGTGAAAGTGAAAGTGAAAAACTGATCTATTGGGGTAATAAAGTGGACAAAAAAGACAAGCACCCAAACACAGCAGCACCACTGTGTGGTATAATTAGTTTTATACTAGGACACTCACTGCATATTCAAGAGTCTTTAATCTATTTCTTAAGAAAATAAACATAAAATGTGTTTTATCTTACTCTGGACATGGATAGAGAACCAGGTACAACTGAATATATGTTTACATTTTCTTCTGTAAAAACCCACTTTTAATCTGATCTATTGTAATCTATGTGTTTACCTCTTCATCATTAGACAATGCAACCTTCATCCTACATCCTCTGGTTCGATGTCTTGTCCTGCGTCTGTCTGAAAAAAATAACAATTAGTTAGTGAAAGTATAGTGTTTTGGTGGCAAGTGTCATGAAGATAGGAACTTTTTATCTCTGCATTTCATCTAACCATAAGTAGTGAACGCACACATAGTGCATAGGGCCTTGATCTTTGATTCTGGGATCTGGAGTACCACAAGGGAAGGTCATAAGTTTGAAATCATGCACTGCCACCATTGTGTCCCTGAGCCAGGCACAGTACCCAACCCTGAGGTGATCCAAGGGCACTGCCCCTGTAGTTAGTTCAATGTCCGTTGCTCTGAGAGCATTAGCTAAATGATGTAATAATGTTTCATGTCATGTAAATTCTACTTCCAAACCTTTAGGCCACAAATGCTTCATATGTATAGCAGAAGTGTACATATTTAACTCTTCGTTGTCAGGTAGATGTGTGTCCTCTTTTGTCACTGTCATTGCTCGATCTTCTCTCTGTAACTTTGAATGAAAACAGAAAAGACAACATGGGCAATAATAGGTTTATCGCCACCATTCATTCATTCATTCATTTATTCATTCATTCGTTCTAAAGTCCTCTATGGCTATATTTTTAAAATGCTAACAGGGCCTTGCGTGAAAATTGCATTGCCAACTTTCTTGCTGAGACACTGAAATGTACTATTGCCACTGCAATATTGCAAAAACAGCTAACGTTAATTTGGGCAAATAGCTAATCAGATGACACTTACCCGAATAGTTCGTCCAACAATTGTGTTTCCTGGCGTTTCCTCCAGCATCTCTTCAAGAAACAACTTGTATCTGCTGCTTCTTGGTTGAGGCGGTTGTGTTGATTCACCCTCAAGAAAATTTTGTATCTCTTTCGTCAAGCCATATTTAGGTCAACCTGTTACATAAATTTTACAGCAACAGTCCACCTGGTGCTTACATATGCAATTGTTTACACCTAGTCTTCATATACTAAAAGATTGTAAGATATCATCAAATTCCCGATGAAAGAACGGTAGAATTAACAAACGCACGAACCCAAGTAGACGCGCATGCGCAGTACGTCTTCTCATGTGTTCAGAGCTGTGCGTCTCATGACCTGTGTACGTGATTAGTTTTTGCAGCAGAATAACAGCTTGAGATTATCTGTGGAGAGAAGATGGTGTAGCATTTTTACAGCACATTTGTAAAATTTCGGAAATAAAACATGATGATATGCTTAAACTTAGCCAAGAAAACTTGCCTGGTTGGGATGAGTTAGAAGAGTTGTGATGGAGGAGGACTCCCACAGCCAAACCTAGGAGATGGCCTTGTCACATCATTCAGTAAAGTGGTGAGTGGGAACTTTTATATTATTTTACAACATGTAATTTTAAATATGATTTGATGTTATCTAACTAGTTATTGTTTTATATTGCTATGTTCTCTTAAAAGTAATGTTATTGTCCTAAATGTGTGCCTGTTTTCTGAAATTAACTTTAGCCGATATACCTTTAGCATGCTAGCTAGGTTAACCTGAGGTAACCAACTCTACACAGTGTGCGAGGTGTTAAGAAGGTAATGGAATTTCAGTGAAAACTTTCAGTGTTTGTTTCTGTAGTCGTCCGTCAGCCCGAGGACCGAGAGGGGGTCTTTGTCTCTCTTCAGTGGAACTCTTTTTGCCTCAGACCAGGCACTGGGAAAGGGGAAGAGGGAGAAGGTCCAAAGGGCAGCCGTAGACACTGAAGAAACTTCACTCCTGGTAGGAAACATCATTTTCTCTAGTCTTAATTTTTTCAGTTTTTGCTTTAGTTATGTATTCCAGTGTTATTTTTTTTTTGGTTATTATACTTCATTTGTCACCCGGCCTGGTTTGACTGGACTGGTATATTTCTGCAAGCCACCATAACCGCCACCTATTTATTAATTTAACATGAAGTACCTATTGAACATTTGCCTTTTGACAGAGATGCATAATCTTGTGCTTGATTCAAAAAGTGTTGTGGGAGACTTGAAGAAGTACCCTGAGCAGGTCAGACAGGGTACTTCAGATCCTTCTTCTGAGGACACCACCAGCCAAGAGAATTCAAGCAGAAATGAGTGGGTATGCTCTCTGAATAAATAAAATGTTTAATTGAAGAAACTAAATTAAAAGGGTATTGTAAAAAAAAATAATAAATAGATAGAAATGATTGAAAGCCATTGATTGCTCGTATCTAAATCCATTGTTTGTTTATTATTAGGACCCGGACTTTATTGAAAATAAGTTACAAATGAAAAAATATTTTTATAGTTGAATCAATAAGACGGGCTATAAGAAATTCACAAATGAATTTCTTCTGGTGGTATTTGACCATGAATTATTGGCAGCGAGGTCTTTACGTGAAACTTGGCACGTGACATCAAGGAGGCCCTACCAAGCAAGCAAATGTGATGGGTAAGAAACAATGGTTTTTGTTTCTCCTGCATTACTTGAGGTTTTTTAAATGCTTGAATTACATTTTCATTTGATATATACAACCAAACTAAATTGTATTGCCGAAAATTTCAAGCATTATAAATGGTGTAAGGATTTTTTCCATTCAGATCAAATTGCAATGCAGAAAAAAAAAAAAAAAAAAAAATTCACATGCTATTTTGCTTTGAGGAATTTTGGCATACTTCCATACATAGATTGGTGAAACAGAAGTTACATTTAAGATTTCTCAATAAGTTTTGGTAAGGGAGCACCTGCAGATTTTCCTATATTTCCTACAGTATATTCCTGTATTATGAGATGGTAGAATGTTGCTTGATTATATATTGAATGGTCCCATTTTGATAATTTAATTGTGTGTTCTATTGTTTCAGCACATGTGAGGAACATTTACAAAGTGCAGGAAGGGGAGGTGAAAGCGGTAATCCGTGCCAAACTAAACAATGAGGACAAAGTGTGGAGGCGTTAAAGCTCCAGCTGCAGACATCAGCCATGAAGTATCTTTTAGTCGTTGTTTCGTTGCTTGATTTTTGCCGTTTGATGTTGTTTCTGTGTCCCATAGCAAATCTAGATTGATATTGATATTGTTAAATGTGTATTGTTAAATATTGATATTGTTAAGTGATTTCATGTGTTGTTCTAATATGTTTTTGTTAATTAATAAAATCAATTAAATTGCAATAACTTTGTTGTTATCCATTTAATATTAACAGTAGCTATTGCAGCATCACTGCAGTATTGAGAAAAAACGCAGTGTAAGTTGTGCATCTGTAGAAAACAGCAGTTATTGTTTTGTAAGGGTTAAACAGAATTGAAACGTGTAAAAACAGTTTATTAAGCAGTTGGTTTGGCATAACACTGAGGTAACTTTTATGTAACAAAAAAAAAACAAACAAAAAACAAACAATTACAACAATGTTTTTTTGTGATAATGATTTTACGGTAAACAGATTTGAGACCGTCGCTGGGCCGCCCCACCTCGCCCCACCCCATACTACCCCGCCACTGCATGCACTGCTGGACCACAAATGGGAGAGTTGTTTCTGGAAGCGCATCCGCCGTGAAAGAGGGCCAAGTTGTGTGTGGATCTGATGGTCTGCTGTGGTGAGCCCTTCGCGGGAACAGCTGGAGAAAGTTTTAGCTAGCTAGCTAGGTACAGTATAGGTAATAACGGCTTATTAACTAGTTGGCTAAAACTTTCTTTCTGCTGCATTACACTGATTGGTTCTCATCTCAGTCGAAACACAGATAAAACCTAGCTAGACTCGTACAGTAGTTAGCTAGCTATTACGACACTAGCATCAATTATTCTGTATGATGAGATTAATGAGTGTGTGTCTGTGTTAACGTTACTGATATGATTTTTTCCGTAGCGTTGAATCATTTCAATGAATGATGATTAATAAAAACAATCACACACACACACGTTAAAAAATGTTTGATCAAGAATGAACCCTTTACGACAAAGCCAGATTGAGCCAGATTTAGCTAATGTAGTAATTTTTTTTAAACTAGCATAGTGTTTTTTTGAAACAGTTTGTTAAACTGCACTAATGATCGATTCCTCTTTCTTTTTATCTTTTCTTCTGTTTTTTCACCCTTCCTCCATACACACACACTCACACACACACACACACACACACACACACACACACACACGCGCGCGTGCACCCTGAGGGCGGAGTGTTATGTAAAACACATTTATTTTTAATGGATTTTTTAATGATTTCTTAGCCAGCCTATTAATACAGGCATTAATTATGTGACGATGGCAAGAGAGCGAGCGAGCGAGCGAGAGGCCGTAATCCTGTCCTAAAGCCATACCCGCATCCAGATCTAGCACGGTCCTTTCCCCGTCTTTCTCGATCACACACACACACACACACACACTATATATATATATATATATACACACACATGCTATATAAGTTAAACATTTATACAGGTGCACAAACATATCAAAATCATCTTACTATGCACAGAACGCAATAGATTTATGCTTTTTATTTTATTCTGTCTGTCCTCTGTCTCGCACTGACACACACACACACACACACACATGCTCGCATGCACGCAGACATAACCTAGCCTTAGGGCGGGTACTTTAAAGCCAGATGAATAGTGGGAGTTGTGGGGATAATCCTAGTGGAGAAGAGAAGCACTCACAGAGCCACCCTGCAGGCACACACACACACACACACACACACACACACACACAAACCAACCTTGCGGCTCTGGCCTTGGCTGCCTCATGCAGCCTGGCCCGGGTAGTGATACATAGAGGAGCAAAAAGAGTGTGTGCGTGTCTGTGTGCGTGTGTATGTGTGTATGTGTGTGTATGTGCGCACAAACCCGTTCTGCTCATGGGAGGACAAGGACGTACCGACGTGCCCAAGTGAGACACACACACGCTGCTTAGGAGGTAACAGATTTACACCACTGTGCTCGGAGACAGAAGCGGTAAAAGTGTTAATTACCATTAGCCTTTCAATGCTAATTAAATGTTTCAATTAATTGTGTGTGTGTTGCCAAAAAAAAAAGAAAAGCCTGGCATTAATCGGTGGGTTGGAGGGGGGGACGGCGGAGGAGGGGGGGAACAAGAGCAACGCTGTCGCTCAGCAGCTTGAAATCGTAGATTTGAAAAGTGACTGAAAGCCAGAGACGTTCTCCATCTAAACCGTAGAACAAAACACACACACACACAAAACAAACTGACGACCAGCTTTAGCTAAACTTCATGAATGAAACTCCAGAGAGACAAACGTTTCATTTTTAAAATTCTTTTCGATTCATTTCATTGGAAAATTTAATTGCAATTAAAGAAATAAAAAAGTGCTGATCAAAAAAAAAGTGACGAAAAAACAATAGTAAACAAAAACTGTCGAGCTACAGTAAATCTTCATCATTTACAGTTGTAACTACAAAGTATCATAAAAGCAACACAGTTTTGAGTAAACGTATATGTACGGTATCTGTATGTTTCTAAATAACAGTGCGGTGATGACGTACCTGATATCTCCTTTATTTTTATTGACATCGAGCAGTACGCGATCCTACAGTAGCTTGTGTTGAAACTTCCGGTGTACAACGGGACACTAGGGCACGGCTACAGCCAGCGGGACGTACTGTAGGACTCATGCTAGGAATGTTTTATATTTATTGTCAGTGAGAGCTTTATAGGAAAAAGACCAGGAGACAAGGAGCAGACGAAGCAAAACTCAGGTGGGAAGAGGTGGAGCTGATCCTATAATGAAATACTTGGAGGGTTCATGTTCTCCCCGTGCGGTTGTGGGTTTCCTCCAGGTCCTCCGGTTTCCTCCCACAGTTTAAAGACCTGCAGATTGAGCTGAATGGGGTTCACGGATTGCCCCTAGTGTGTGAGTTACTGTATAGTCAGGCATGTGGATGGACCAAAACAACAGTTCCAGTAGTTGCGATAATTGTAGTTTAATAGTGATAGTAGTTTTAGTAACATTAGCGATAGGAGTTCTTTAGCACTAGCACCTGTAGTAGAGTGTACAAGCATTTTCTAACCAACGTGCCGAACAAATTCTCTGAAATCCTATTTTACAAAATTATTGCACATTAGTGATGCATTTTGTTTTTGTCAATTTGTTCCCCCACAGATTACTTAAAGACTTTAATACTCATTTTAATTATTTATCCAATTTCAGGCAGACCTGAAATGCACGATTTTTCTAGCTGGAAGGAAAGCTCTATGTGTGTGTGTGTGTGTGTGTGTGTGTGTGTGTGTGTGTGAATGTGAATGATGGACAAGGCTCCTATCTGAGTATGTAAATGAGGCGCTGGCAGAGCGGCGTTAATCCCGCCCCCTGGGGTGTTTCCTGTCGGGATCAGGAAGTAGCAAAAAAAAGAAAGAAAGAAAGAAAGAAAAAACTAAAAATCAGCGATTCTGCCCAAATACCGCAGGGCCTGCTGTCAACTCTCTCTCTCTCTCTCTCGTTTTCTCTCGTTCTCTCTCTCTCTCTCTCTCTCTCTCTTGCACACACACACACATACACACACACACACACACACACACATAGCTACATCATTATGAACTGCAAGCGTGTGTAATTACAGTTCAGGAAACGTCGCTTACACCACAGAGCCGTAGACTGATGGATTCTGATCGGTCGAAAACCATCGCACTTCCTGTAAAATGGAAGGAGTCTCCAGTGTCAGTGTTTTTTTCAGACAGTCTACGAGGAGTCGTTAGTTATTCTTAGTTACTGCGTTGTTATTTACTGTGTGTAGAAGACGTCCAGTGCAGGGTTTCATACCTGTATTCCTAACGCCTTCTCCCATGTTTGTGTGTTTGATGTTTTTGCCTAACATGATGGGTTGCCACGGTAACAATACGCGTGGTTACCCCCCAAAAAAAGTCATGATACCGTGCTAACGCTTCAGCACAAAAGAAAATGAATACAGATGAGCTCATGATCGATGGGGGAGATCTTAAATTCTTCTGTGTGTGTGTGTGTGTGTGTGTGTGTGTGTGTGTGATAGAGTGGAATAATCTGCCCTACAGGTATTAGCAATCATATTAATCATCCATAATAATGTGGTGAAAATCGATCTGTCATAGTCTTTATAGCCTTTCAGTCAGGCTCACAAGCCGCACACACACACACACACACACACACACACACACACACACACACACACACACACACACACACACACACACACACGTCACTCAGGATCAAAACAGTCAACCCGCAGCAATTATCTTTGCTACATTCAAAGTTCACCAGGTGTGTGTATGTACGTGCGTGTGTGTGTGTGTGTGTGTGTGTGTGTGTGTGTGTGTTTCATACGCTTTTGTTCTTTCAAATCCTGACATGATGGCTCACCTCCGGGAAACTGATCTGAGCCTGAGAAATTCCTAAGCCAAGCACTTTACACACACACACACACACACACACACACACACACACACACACACACACACACACACAGTGTGTGAAAATGACTCCATGTTGTGTTTTTTTTCTTCTTCAACGTTTAGCATTGTATAACGTTATAAAGTGTGCGTAACTCAAAGCCTGTCCTCACTCCGCCGAAAAACACAATCAGAAAAAAAAATGTATAATTGCAAAAAAAAAAAAAAATGCAACTTTGATGTTGTTCTGTTTGATGGTTAAAGCCTGAGTCTCATCACGTTTTTTCCATTTGAAACCGCACATGTCCTCAAACTAAGTCAGAGTTAAACTCCATGAAGGAAAAAAAAAACAAGAAACAAAGACCTTATTTTTCAAAATTGTTCATTTAAAGGAAAAAAAAATGATTAGAAAAAAAGATAAAAGTGCGTTGTTGAAGGCTGAGGAAATTCAACAGCATGGTTCAATTTCCTGAAAACGAACTGTTTACTGAAGTAGCTGTTATGTAGGAATAAAACGCTCGGTGTGATGCTGTCCCAGGAAAACAATCAACCGTGAGGTTGTGATGCAATTATTTAATTTTTTTATCCCTTTCCGGCTACATGTAACCTTCGCTGGATCTCTCTCTCTCCTCCTGACTAATGAACATTTACTTAACTTCATTTAATCTACAACTATATGGTTTTCTTTGTTCTTGTCAATCAGCTGTCGCTATGGAAACCATACATCCAAAACACAGTATTGGTGCTGATTTTAGATTTTTTTTATGTTATACATATAATACAAAAAATGTGTTTGCCAAAGAAGCTCCTTCTAAAGTTTATGCAAGTGACCGATCTCACTTCCCTAAGAATTTTAAGTTGCTAACTTTAAGAGATGATTTTATACTGCATGTGCCCCCAAAACGGCCATTTTTACAACGTTATACTGTCTCGCTTCAAACAATCATCATTTAAAATGCAAATTATTAATATTTCTTAATGACTACTGATAGTCAAATTGGTGTAGGCTTCTAGAAGCAAATGACCTGTAAAAATAGTTCTTAAATTAAAGCAATTTTGTGCAAAATTAATGATTTTTTTCCCAAAAAAAAAAATCTGTAGTGTCTGTAACCATGTCCAATTTATGTTGCAATATCGAAGCAATTGAGAATTTTAGA
>NC_071101.1:45662500-45672500 GCF_024256425.1 Clarias gariepinus | reverse complement strand
TATTATTCATGACAAATGTCAGTTTCTGTTTTTGTATCTGTTTTGTTTGTTTGTCTTTTTAGTTTTTGTTCAACCAATAAGAAGTAAATAATTATGAATAGTAACATTGAATATTTAGTTAAGCAAAAGATATTGTATGGGAATATATAGATATGCATTAAAACTAATAGAATTGTTAAATTGTATGATTACAGTATTGTTTTTTTCATTGTATATTTATGAATTAAATTTATTTACACCCTGTCACTTATTTAAGTTCTGTGCGTTTACTACTTCTAAATTTGCTTAAAGCTGTAAGAATACCGAAGAAGCATTTACGTGTTATTTCAGTATTGCTTAAGCATTATTTAAATGTTAAAGCATCCCATAAATCACTCCACTGTTTAATTGAAATGATTTATTTATTTGCAACAGTAATGCATTTTCATTTTGTTTATATAACAGTCTGGCCTAAAGGGTTATTCACGATCGTTGTCATAGTTACCCAGTATCGCGGGCGCCTAGTTAGCACTGGGGTTAAATTGTTTGACTAGATAGATGTTGCAAATAAATAAATAAATAAACAAATAAATAAATAGATAAAAAGATGTTTGGCAAGCAATCAGGACTTAATTTGTAGCTGTAATATAAAAAATATTAGCCTGGTGCTAGAATTATTATTTATATTCTTGGTTTTTATGTTGTTCATCTTTGATTAATGGAAAAATATTTTCATGTTTATTTTTTAATTTATTTAATCGAATTATGTTTATCAAGTAACTGCAAACTCGCGAATTGTCAGATCGAGCACGGATTAACCGCAATCGCATTGGAACACAATTTAAAATCAATTTAAAAACAAAATCTCGCTTGTGCATTAAATGAAATATAACTAGGTAAACAAACTGCGATTCAATTGTCTCACATCTGTTGAAATGACAATAAAACATGTAAATGTTTACTTTTCATCCTGTATTTTCAGAGTGAGAACAATGTGTTTCAGACTGCAAAAAGGAAACATTTCTTTTCTGTGCTAAAGGGGAAAAACATGGACTTGTTGACTACCAATTCCTACCTCAGGACAAGTCACAGACCCCCCCCAAACACACACACACTGTTTTCTACCACCCTTACAATATATAACCGGTCCATAGGTCGACGCCCAGCGTTATAAAGAAAAACAGACACAGAAATAAAAAAAAAAAGACTTTAGCAGCAAAAAAAAACTAATAATTGCAAAGCAGCCAATTAAATTGTGAGAAGGAGATGAAACCGTGCTTATTTCCCCTGGTGATCTGGCGCTGGAAAAACTCGCTTCCGCGCACACATGAAAAGGAGCGGGGAAAATATAATTTCAGGAGCTGACAGAACTCATTGTTCGCGGAATTTTAAATTCAAAAAAGTTAATAAAGCAGCGGAGGAAGATGAAGAGAATTTGCATTTCTCAGATTAACAGCGTGTAGAGCAGCAAAGGCGATCCGCCTCGCCTCGGGTGATCATTTAAGAAACCTTTGCATATTTTATTTAAAAGTGGGCTCGGGTTGGCGGGGTAATAAGACAGACAGATAATGATTGGAAGGTCGGCCCTGCAGGGCACGAGCCTGTGTGCATGCGCGTTCACACACACTCACACACACACACACATGGTACAGCTGAGGGTTGTGCAAACACCAAACAGCGCTCCAGAAGGCTGCAGCCGAATAGATTACACTAATTAGCCGCTGATCGGTTATGAAATGTTTTCAAAAGGTTTTATTATTGTTGTTGCTGTTTGTTGGTGTTATTGCTTTCATTATTGCAATTAACTTTGTGTGTGTGTGTGTGTGTGTGTGTGTGTGTGTGTGTATGTGTGAGTTCCTTCTCCACTAATACACACCAATAGAATTAGATTTATGCAGCTTATTTGCTTATTTTGAATAACCCTAAATCTGAAAACAAGTCAACAGTCATAGAAATTTCACAAAGTAAAAAAAAAAAAAAAAAAGCACGTAAATGAGATATTACACACACACACACACACACACACACACACACACACACACACACCATTTAGTTAAATCGTCACAACTTTCTGCCCCCCATCTCGTTCAATTCAGGTATAAAAGACATAAACTGGATGCAGTGTGTGAAAGTGATTTTGTGTGTGTGTGTGTGTGTGAAGTAAGAATGGTGAAGTGTGTGTGTGAAGCTCTAGGGAGATATGCTGTAATGATTTAAGTGGGTTAAATGAAAAGGTTTCATTGAAACACGAGGAGGCAGAGGTTGTGTTTCTCATTCATTTGATGGCAGCCATCCAGCTGCGGAATCGAAATCAGGATCTTTATTGTGTGTGTGTGTGTGTGTGTGTGTGTGTGTGTGTGTGTAAGTCAGAGTTCCTGTACAACACTGTGGGAAATAAGGAATATCCTCTGGCTTCGGATTCTTCTGCTTCTCCAGAGGCACAGGCAAAGGTTAAACGTAAAAGTGTGTCAAAGTTGTTCAAGCTGAGAGGGCCAAAGCGACCGGAGACAAGAGTGAAGGAGATCACCATACATCTGACGCTTCCAGACTCTCCAAAATAGAGCAGATCCAATTTGACCCTGTTCATTCAGAAGCAGGAACAGATATTGACACCATACAACTGATCCCTTACAAATGAAACAAGCCCTCTCTTTCACAAAGGTAGAACTTCTACACCAACCAGATCCTGCACTTTGTTCCTTTCTGTACGAAAGAACCTGAACAGATCCCCCACCTTACTCCTTCCCCAACTAAACAGAACAAATTCCTCACCTTCCTCTTTCCCATACACACACAGAGAGAAAAACAGATCTCTCATATTACCCAGTGAAACAGATCTTTACCCTAATCCTACACACAAAAAAAATCTTTCATCTTTTATAGGCTGGCCCAAAGGTCTAGACTCATTGACAAAACATGTATTTAAACGTATAAATTATAGCAACTGTTTAAATTATTGATTCTGATCTATAGATGAGCCATCTCAATTTTAGAACAGATTCTTTAATGCCAGAGTATACAGGGCGTCTTAAACAGTGTAATCAGAACAGAGCCTTCATTTCACTTTCTACTACACAAACCCTAAAAGGCTCCCTCATGTTCCTTCCTTCCACAATATTATAACAACATACATATATTTTTCTACGTCATATTTCACTAAAGAATAGATTGCTTGTTTTCCTTCACTATAATTGAAAAAAAAAACATGATCCCTTATTCCTTCCCAAATACTGTAAACAGAACAGACCCTTTACTTTCATGATCTGATCAAGACAGATCCCTGACCACATTACTTTACAATTTATACAGGACAGATCCCTTGTCTTACTCTCTAAACCCTGACCTAAACAGAACAGATTTCACATTATCCTCCCAACTGAACCGAACACATCACTCACTTTACCCTCTCCTCAACTTCACAACCTTACTTGTTTCCCAACTAAAGAAAACAGATCCCTCACTTTACTTTCTCTCCAACTCAGTGGAACAGATCCCCCACTTTACGTCTTCTGTATCCATTAGAAACAGATCTCTCACTTTACTCCTTACCCAACTCAATGGAACCGATTCATTCTCAGACCCCTGACTTAAACAGAACCAGACCCCTAAAACTAATCGATCCCAAACAGATCCCTCATCTTACTTTGTCGGGAACAGAACAGATCCCCAGATTTCTCCCTCCCCGCTGAAGCAGAATAGATCCCTGATTCCTCCCGAGATTCCTCACCCTACACCAGCAAAACAGTTCCCTCTTCCTAACAGTACTCCTGTAAGGACAGAACAGATTTCCCACCTTACTCATTTCCCGACTAAATGGACCAGATCCCTCTCTGTCCTATTCTTTAAATCAAAAGAAATGAACCTGATTCTTCACCTTACTCACTTCTGCATCCTCCACAGGACTCTTTCCAGGCTCCAGTGTGAGTAGCAGGTCACAGCACCTCGGAGCGATCATGAATAATGTATGCAGTGCTCTCTTTCTCTTCTTCCTACAATGCTGCAGGCCTGAGGAAGGTCAAGGATGGCCATTGTGTGTGTGTGTGTGTGCGTGTGTGTGTTTCCCTGTCTGTTGTATACTAGTTTCACTGTACTGTATATATGTGTGATGTTTTCTTCATCTACTTTCCTCCTTGTTTTGTTAGTTTGAGACTTGATTACCGTTGCTGGAAAATCATTAGAAATTATAAAAAAAATTACACAGTCATTACAGCGTGGCTTCATACCGACATGATTAGTGTAGTGGTGCATTCTGGGACATAATCAACACTGACTTGGGGGCAGAGCCACCAATCTGAGGATTAACCTCTGAGAGGGCCTGACCTTCCTTACAGGCGAACACACACACACACACACACACACACACACACACACACACACACACACTTGTGCGCGCGTACATGTACTTCTACTGTATTTCCTTATGGATTGAATAACCACACACACACACACACACACACACACACACACACACACACACACACACACACACACTCATTAGAATATCAGTAAAAATGTCATTTGCATAAATCCCCAGTTCTCTTCATTAGTAGTGTTTTCTCTGTTGATAACAGAACAGAATATGGTTAACAAAAAAAAACTTCACTCGTTCGTCCCCCCTTTCATTCTCCTTCATTTAGCCTCGTTTTCAGTTTAGTCATCTCTCTCTCTTTTTCCTCCAGTAGTGGAAAGTAACTGTGCATAATTTAGTTATTGCCTTTAAAACCTAACATCTGCACAACATACAATTTTCAATTTCCTGTTCCCTGTCTGGGATATAACCAAAGCCCCACCATCACATTGACCCACATGTTACGATTACTGACTCTGTTATGATGTTGCGATTAGCGAGACTGAATGCCCCAGGCCTGATCAGAGTGATACGGCTTTAAACGTGTCACCTTGTATGAATAGTACCTCTGATATGAGAGAGTATCTGTTTAACTGACTGATGCAATTGAACTGATGTGTAGATTTAAACCTCTATAGCAAAATAGGAAATCAGACATCAAACAAGAGCTTACTCTCTAGGAGTCCAAAGTCTTAAATAAACAACATGAACATAATCCGGTACCACCTTTACTGTCGAATTTATTAGCTCGCTGTTCCTATACCTTATCTAGCTAATATAACCGTGCAATTGCATTATTTTTCCCAAAATAAGTATCCTAGCCAATATGGACGCCCTGGATGTGGTATATTGTGCTCCCAACAGCTTCCACTCTTTGTAATATTGCTAAAGTTTGAGCTAGCATGAAGCTAGCACTTTATGGGGGAAAACGCTTCGATTAGTGAATCTGTCATAATTTTTCAACTAAGGAGACTGATTGTTCAAGGCTTTATTGGTGGGATGTTTTTAAAGCGTGTTTTATTATTTTTTTTTACATTAGGGGGTTGTTTTCGGGAACACTTAAGTTCAAAGTCTGGTTCATTATGATCAGTGAGAACACAATCATTCCGCGCACAGGAACTGCGGAAAAGGTGGTCTCGAGAACGATACAGCGTACTTGGACATGGATCAGATATGGAAGTCAATCTCACCTGAGAGCGGAAGTGGATCAGTGTTTAGATGTAACATCATCAGTGCCATCAGTCTCCTCTGTTCTCTCCGTGTTTGCATTAGCACACGCACCAGTCTCATTCTCTGACCTACACAGCCATAGGGGATACAGTATGAAGGCAGATGAGAGCGCTACCCTTGACAGATTTTTCCCAAAATATTAATAATATTAGGCATAGCGCAAATTTCGAATTCTTAATTTTTTTTTTCGTTTGTGTTTAATGGCAGCTCACAAACCAAGTATAGGCATCCTGCTGTATCAGAGAGTGAAAACGAAGAAGCTTACCCAGGTAGAGAGAGCTAAAATAATGTGATTGTTGGCCAACAGGGGGTGAAGGGAGGAGAAAGTAAACGTCAGTGCTGGGCATGGTACAAATCCATTGGGCCTAATGTAAAAATGCCCAAAGAAGCATGATCTCTTGCATAGGGCAGATTTCTGTTTAGCTAATTCACTGTGGATTAGCCGCACAAAATCATTAAATCAGCCGCATAAGCACCCACTTTCTACCTCTACTGTAAAGTTTACTTGCTAATACATTTTACCTACCTACAATATTTCTGTAATAATATATTCTGTTTAGCTAGATGTAGATCTTAGCTAACGTGATCAGCTACAAAAAAAGTATTCACTCTGTAATACACCAAAACTTTGGGCTAGCATGGAAAAATAAAGTTGAGACTAAATGAAAGAGCAGAGATTTGTTATAGTCTCTCTAGAAATTCTGCAATATGAGTTGCTAACAATAAAGAATCCCAGATTGACATGTAAATCTATTTTTTTCCCCCTTTTTTAAGCTAAGATCACTGTTTCGAGGCTAGGCTTAGCTGCGGTTGACCGACCAAGCAAACCCTGAAACCTAAGCGCTTTACGAACATCAATCTCAAGCCATTCAGCTCAATTACAGGTCAGTAAAGTTAACTCTGCTACATCGCACCATCCCGTTGTTGGGTATTTTCCTATAACACTATGTCATGGAGCGTTTTACACCTTACCTATACTTAAAGAAATACCTCCATGTTCTGACACCTGAGTGCCACTTTATTTGAGAAAAAAAGTCTTTATTCAACTTTCCCGTCTACACTTTTCTTACTGCATTCCTGTAGGACATTTCACTTTTATTATTTTTTTTTCCCCCAGAACAGCTGAGTCAGACCCCTAAAACAGCCAATGATTCTTCAAAACAGCAAAACTTCGCCTCCGAAAATGTCCCAAAGCTCCCTTTAGACGTCAGACAAGTTCCAAAACAAAGCGCTCAACTCTCAGTCTGTAGAACTTGGCTGCTGTGTTGATGGAAAATCATTCGAAATAGCAAAAAAAAGAAATGCAAAAAAAAAAAAAAGAAATTGAAAAAAGCCCCTGGAACAGGAGATATTTTAGTAAGATATCCAGGTCAATAAACAGGTCAGGTTTTATTTTCAATAAAGCTTTATAAATAGTTAAGCTTATCTAACTAGAATGAGACTCCAAATAAACCCAATGACATGTTTAGACTGTGATGGTGTATTAATGCTGACATTCATGTAAACTACTGTATAAACTGACTTTCTATAGCAAAAGATCTTTACTGGGGAAGTGAACGGTCGACGATCCACATAGTATCAGCTTAATAATAATAATAATAATAATAATAATAATAATAAAATAATAATAAAATAATATAATAATAATAATAATAATAATAATAATAAATTAATATAATAATAATAATAAAATAATAATAATAATAATAATAATAATAGTAATAATAATAATAATAATAATAATTATTATTATTATTATTATTATAGTAATAATAATAAAAAAAATAAAAATAATACTACTAATAATAATAGTAATAATAATAATAATAATAACAGGTCGTAAGCTAAAGTAAGGTACCATTTGTAATGTCCGTAGCTCTAACATAAGTCAGAACAGGAGCTACTAAGTTTTATGGACATTCTATAATCTTAAATATAACTGTAAATGACTAAAAAGTTTTGTGTACTTCATTCAAAAAGAAAAAGAAGATCAATCCTGGGAAAATTTCTGCGGTAGAAGTTGTACATGGACACGTTGTTTTGCCAGAAAGTTTTATTTCATAGTAAGCTTATTGGTTCATCAGTCTTGGTGGGCGGGGTCAGCTATTATCAACAGAAAAATGACATGATGCCGCCGAAGCAACAGGCAATGCTAGTTATATTAGCATGTGCTCCCTATACAGCTAATATTACAGCACATAGATACATGTTAGTCCTTAGTTCCATGTGTTTTTCATACGTATGTCGTCCTTAAATGTGAATGCTAATATCTAGTCCCACCCACCAAGTTTGATTGACATGTGTTTGACATAAATACAGGGAACAACATAAAAATACAGTATGAAACCAAATAAATGTGCAAATGTGTGTGTGTGTGTGTGTGTGTGTGTGTGTATGTGGGTGGGTGTGTATGTGTATGAATTTGCATGCTCTGATATATATGTATGTGTGTGAGAGTGTGTGTGAGTGAGAGAGCGCGAGTGTGTGTGATGCCGAGGCCTCCTGAACACAGCTATGTTGCGCCGATAACGGGATTAAGGCAGAGGCGTATAATAAGGCTGAATGGGCCCTGAGGCGCAGCTGTAATCCTCGGCTTTGATGTTTCCCAGCTCCATCAGGTGAGAGCGGGCTCGGCCTGCCTGGGCCTCAGGGCGCAGCTCCGCCGTGGAGCTCAAAGTGCCTCATTAGCTTCGGCTGTTTACTAAACTCGGCCCCTTGTGATGAGGAAGAGTCGTAAGGCTGCACATTTCTGTCCTCTCTCTCTGTGTGTGTGTGTGTGTGTGTGTGTGTGTGTGTGTATGTGTGTGTGTGTGTGTGTGTATGCTAATGTAAACCAGAGTATGTCTGTATGGTTGATATATATTTCTGTGTATAAGTGTGTGTGTGTGTGTGTGTGTGTGTGTGAGAGAGAGTTGGTTGAGTATCTAAACACCATATTTCTAGGAATGCTTTATCTATGCTAACTATTACTTTTGCTTTATACTTATAATTGAGGTGCAACTAAACATTCATTATTGACTTTTACTACAACTTTTGTTATTTGCATTATTTGACCTTCTCTTATTGCATTAATGTTCTTTTGTCTAGTTTATTCAAGATTCAAGATGCAAAGAACTTTATTAATTGCAGAAGGAAATCGCTTATTCTTGGTTACAGCTGCTCACGATTGTTATACAGTAGAAAGGAGAGAGTAATAAATAAGGAAAAAATAATAAATGAAATAAAATAAAATTAAAAAAGAGTCCTAAAACAGTAGGTGCCGTATTGCACACTAAACTTTTTGCATACCTTATTGCACACTAAATATGACCCAAAAGCACTGGTAACTATTGTACAATTAATAGAGGAATCTAATATACTGTATGTAATATTGTATTATTATATGTAACATTGCATTATTACAATATTAATACAGTTATGTAATATTATATGTAATATAGTTAATTTGAGTTTAGCATTTAGTTAACTTCTAGTTCATCTGAGATTTAGGTAAAGTTAAGATGATTTGACTTGTGTTGTGTTAACGAGTTTTATAGTTATACGAGTTAAGAGCTGAGTTTAATACTTTGTAATGCCAGGTTTGTTTTTGTTAAGAGTTGAGCTCATTGTATACACATAAAGATTTTGAGTTTCATGTTAAAAGGGCATTCGAGTTTAAAATGGAGTTTAAAAGTGCTGACCTTTGACTTAAATTGTGGCTAGGATATGAATCTGAAGAAAGTGTGGAGTTGAGTTAATTTGATTTGAGAATTGAGTTCAATAACGCTGAAAGTCGAGTTAATTTTCGTTAGGATTTAAGTTTGGGTTTAACTTTAAGTTAATATAAGTTAATTTGATTCATGTTGCTAATGTATTTGAGAAGTGAAGGTTACGATTTGAGTCTGAGTAGAGCGTTTAAGCATTAGCAAAAGTGTTGAGAGTTGAGTTAGTTTGTGTTAAGTGTTGGGTCTAATAATAAGTTAAAATTTGCAACTGAACAAATAATCGTAAGGATTTGAGTAAAGCATTGAGTTTATTTGAGTTGGGTTTATTGGTGTTCAGAGTTGATACTTCTTGTGATTTGAGTTCAGTTGTGTTATTTGAGTTAGAGTTGAAGTCTGAGGTATAACACAGATTTTTGTAGCAGAATGTGACACTGGATGAGGTTAAAGGTCTACATTTGAGTTGTTTGTTCACTTCGGGATAACAGACTGTTTATTTGTGGGTGATGTAAAAACAGCACATTTTTTCTCTAACGTCATGTTGAGGTTTTTTATGTGTACCTTTTTTTTTTGCCTGCCTGCTGATCTGTGTGTGTGTGTGTGTGTGTGTGTGTGTGTGTGTGTGTAAGCATGCATCAGTGCATACTGTGTGTCTGGTTCAGCTGCTGATTCTAATTAAAACTATGTGAGTAATTAAAGTCTTGGGTGTGACACGCACACGCCGCACGCTGCCTTCAGACAT
>NC_071101.1:45630000-45657500 GCF_024256425.1 Clarias gariepinus | reverse complement strand
GGAATAACCCTGATTTGCAATTACAGCTTTCATGTATTTTGGTTCTTCACCAGTGAAAACATTACTGTTGAGTAACTTTGCAAAAAAAAGCTCAGCTTGACCTGATGGTTTGTGTTTGATGACCATCCATCGTCCTCTTGGGGACATCCCAGAAGTGTTTTTGGAGTAAATTGCAATGCTCCATTATTTTCTTCCTCAGCTGTACATACAGTGTGTCCAAACGTATATATATTAATGTTACTGTGGGTTAGGTTTTAATGTTAGCTTTAGGGTTAGGGATATAGGGCTAGGTGTTAGGGTTAGGGTTCAAGGTTAGGGTTGGAGTTAAAGTTAGGGGTTGTGGTTAGGTTTTAGGGTTAGGTTTGGGGGTTAGGATAAGGATGCATTTGAAGTTGTAAAATTTGGCCATTTAAAAAAAATAAATAATCCTACAGGTGGTGTAGGATTTTAAACTATTTTTATATTGTGAGGCATCGTAGCTCCTTTTGTGGAAGGAGTCAATTATTTTCTAATTTTACCAAAATTGTGATATTATTGATAGAATCACAATACACATTAAATCTCATTACTGTGACAATATCATAACTTATATATTTCATTCTGGTGAATTCTGGATTTGAGTCATGTAGTGTTTTTTTTATTTTTAATTTTTTTTCAGAAAACTTCTTCTATTACTTTATTGTTTCCCTAGGAACAGTTCATTTATGTTTCAGAACTTGTACACGCCATTAATTTGAAACAGATGAAGAAATGCCCATTGATGATACGACATTTTCTGAAAGGAAATGTTTATTTTATTAGAAGCAGTCTCCGGTGTCTGAGATTTGTCCTGATTGGCTCGTCCACGCTGTTGCTTTATTTCAAGCTTTCTACATCGCCTGCGGCACCAAGGAAACTGCGGTTTCTAATACGAGCAGTTGTTTTCGTCAACCGTGATTGGATATTTGGCGAATGCTGCAAAATAAAAACGAATCCTAAAAATCGCTTAGCGCACCTTTAATCAGCGCTGACACGAATACACAGATCAACAACAGGCATCAGTCTGGAAGTCGGTTCAAGGTTAAAGTCATGAAGGTTCAAAATGTAATGACCTTACGAGTAAGAGTCGTTACGCCGTTTCCTGATCATTTCAGAAATGCTCTCGCTGTGCGTGCGCGAGTGTGTGTGTTGTCTGTGTTTGAAGTGAGCAGGAATTAAATTTGGCAACAGAACGTGTGAGGAGGTCATAGCAGGTTACAGCAGACATCAAAGCGTGACACGGGTATTTATTAACACGGATGTTTATGAGGCAGAAAGCAAACGCCAACTGAACACACAGAAAAACCAATGCAGATTACAAGCTTTGATTAATTGCATGGTAAATCCAGTGTGTGTGTGTGTGTGTGTGTGTGTGTGTGTGTGTGTGATGTTGGACTCAGCACCTCATTTTACACCCATGAGCATCAACACTGATAAAACAAGGCATGTTATGGTGGTGGAGTTATTGACGGTACAAATGTAGCCCTGCATTAGCAGACAAGGCTGAAAGCGAGGCTTGCTGTGTGTGTGTGTGTGTGTGTGTGTGAGACAGAGAGAGAAAGAGAGAGAGAGAGAGAGAGAGAGAGAGAGAGAGGTAGAATCGCAGCTCCAGGGGAAATGCAGCCGAGCGGGAAATGGAGCCAAAGTTATGCGTCCAGGAAGCCGAGAGCTGAGAGCCGAGCTCGGTTAATGACACACGGACTGGATTAACCATGCACCAGATCATAACCCGACTGAGAAGTTTACTTTGCGTGTGTATGTGTGTGTGTGTGTGTGTGTGTGCAGGAGAGAGAGAGAGAGAGAGAGAGAGGGAGAAGAATATGTATTTAAATGTCCACAGCACAGCTCTATAATCAGCTAAGAAGGAGGAACATGTCAAAGAATCTCTTTGTTTTAAAAACTTGTAAATTGAAATCTCAGAAGGTTTTGAATAAAAGTATTATAAGTCAACGGTCAGAAGAATCAATAGCCATGTTACTCAGCATGTTAGCGTTAGCCTAAAGTTTTTCCTCAGGCGCTTAAAGCTACTTCAATATTAATTTTGTGGATTATTCGATTGTTCCATTGCATGCATTTTTTAGTTTCGTATTTATCATTTAAGTATAAATTTGCATTTATCGATGCTGTTAAGAGTACTGACGTGTACTTACGGAAAGTACATCTTGTCAGTGGTGTAACTGTCAGTGGCTTTGCTATCGCTGGAGGTGTTGCTGTTAATGCTGTTACTGTGTATGGTGTTGCCATTGATGATTTTGCTGTCAGAAGTGTAACTCCTAAAAATTGGCTCATGACCTCATTGCAGCCATGCCGATATTTATTACAACAACACTTTAGATTGGATATCAGAAACACTTAACTGATAAAGCACTTTGTCCAGGAACTACAGCTATAAACCAATCAGCTCTACCCCCTTGCTGCTTGGCTTCACAAGACATCTGGGGCTGTGCTGTGGTGTCAGGCACCAGGATGATGGCATCCATTGGGTGCTGTGGGTGACTTGGTAGATTGGACTTCTTTGTCTGGTTCATCTCATGGGGCTCAATCAGATCCATGGTGTTTGATGGCCTTGGGCTTTTTGCCTGCCTTGTGTGGTGGCTGTAACGCACTGAGTGTTCTAGTGCCTTTCTATTATGTCCATCATTTACTTTGTTCAGTGGTTTTATCAATATTATCAAGTGATCAATTTCACATACACTAACGCGTCTATTGGATCGGATTACACCAGCCAGCTATTACTCTCCACTCGCTTGGCCACTCATGTCCCCGTCACCAGTCCACCTGTTTTCCTTCCTTGGATCACTTTAGGTATGTTCAGGCCACTGCAAAAGAGATGCAGTTTTGAAGTTGCTTTGACCCACTAGGTCTTGTGAGATATACTTGGTCTGCAGTGGTCAAGAAATACCAAAAGTGATCCAAGGAAAGAAAACCGGTGAAGTGTTGACAAGGTTATGGGTGGCCAAGGTTCAATGATGCACTTGGGGAGTCAAGGCTGGCTCGTGTAGTCTGATGCAATAGAAGCGCTAGTGAAGATCAAATTGATGAAAAGGTTAGTTGTGATAGAAAGATGTCAGAACACACGGTGCATCACTGTTATGGTAGGCAGTACAATATTATGCTGGTGTATAGGCTATAATTGAGCAGAAATCTAAGATTTAAAAAAATTATATAAAAAAAAGAAAATGGAATAAAAAAAAACATCATTCATTGTTTTGTGTGTGTGCATAATATATATAATGTTTGTCTATAGTGTTACTGTACTTGGCACATCTCCCATCTTACACACTTTGTATCACGGCTGTTATAATCTCCTTTTTGTTTTCCCTCTCTCTTTTTTTCCCTGAATAGGGTTTGCGAGCTGGCCCGGTATTAGAAATTCTCGTGCGTTTCCCGCGGGCGATGTCACGCTCTTGGGCTCAGAAACAGCTCGCGCACTGCTTATTATTATTCATGACGGACTGTGTCGAGCTGTTTCAGGATGTTGAATGCAATAATACTAATACAAAAAAAGTGCAAGGATGAGAAAAAAAATAGCACCAATTGTCCACGCCTGATACAAACCGGACCGCTGGTTAACCGCGCACGCTAGATAACAAGGTGGGGTTCTGTGTTAAAATGGTAAATTAATGAATAATGAAATATCCAGGTTGATCAGGTTTTAAAGAGGGGCACACATGCACACCCTCTGGGCACACGCCTCGGGCTGGAATTACGAGGGACTGGGGCTGTCTGTGAGGCAGGATAACCGTTTACACCGGGACTGATGAGTGACAGTGCTTGCACAGAGCTGCCACATTGGTGCAAAAGATGCTTCATTATTTGAGTGTTAATGCAGTGCCTTAGATCAATTAAAACTTTATTAAAGAAAGCAGTTTAGTCAGTAAAAGGGATACAGACCCAATTACCAGTTCTCTGGACAAAAGTCCATATTTTCAGGTGTTTCAATCAGTCAGGCCCTTTATCCCCAGTGAAGAGCAATCTTAATTCATGCTGCAGCATACCAAGAGATCTTGGACGATGCTAAGCTTATATGCAACTTTGTGGAACAGTTTGGGAAACATAACTAAGCCCCAGTGCACATAGCAAAAACTATAAAGACATGGAGTTCAGTGTGGAAGATCTTGACCGGCCCAAACACAGAGCCCTAATCTCATCCACATTGAGCGACCTCATAAACGCTCTACAGAATGAATTCCCACAGAAACCCTCCAAAATCTTGTGGACAACCTTTCAAGAAGAGTGGCACCTGTTATAGCATACAGTGCATCACCGTTATGGTATGCAAAAAAGAAACCAACTCCATATTGAAGTGTCAGTGCAGATTCAGTTAAATCTTTTTGTTCATATAGTGTGTGTATAAAAATTGACAAATAAATGAATTGACTTTAAGGTGCTAAACTGGTTCTTGGATGGTACCATTAAGAATAACTTCAGTCTTGTAGGCATTCATTACATTTGTCTTTTTCCCTGCCTGTCTCTTTCCTTGTTTGTTTTATATATTGAAAAAAAAAATAATTGAATTGAATTGTTTAATTGTTCTTCTTCCTATTTTAATTTTTTTTATTTTTTTGCTTATATCTTTACATCTGTTTATCTCTCTCTCTCTCTCTCCCTCTCCCTCTCGTTCCATCTAGATTTCCTTCTTTTAAATCCGTTTGTCCTTCTGTTTTTCTTTTGCATTCCTTATTTGTTTTCAGGTTTATTCTTTTTACTCTGTTTCATGTACAGTCCTCTTTTCTAATCCCCTTTCTAATTTCTAATTTTCTATTTATTTATGATCTATTTTTATAATTTATTTTTGATCTATTTATATAATTTATTAATCTAGCTTTTTTTTTTTTGCAAATATATTTTGTAAAGAACATATTTACATACATTCACCCACTGCTACTACCACTACCAACAACAACAGTAGCAGCAACAACAACAACAACAACCACAAATTAATGATAATAATAATAATAATAATAATAATAATAATTTTGCAGTTGTTTATGTATAAATCCATAGTTCTTGTGTAAGTTTTGTGTTTTTATCCATGCTGTTGTATAATGTTTGTATTCTATGCGTATGCTTGACAGTATTTACGTTTAAAAAAAGAAGGTATAAACAGGTCATTTAGATTTTCTTTATATTATAAGCCATAATACGGCAGTGTGTGTGTGTGTGTGTGTGTGTGTGGAGTGCGTATGAGATGAGCGCGAGCCTTTCTGCCTTTCCCTTTCCCTTTGATGTTGCTCGGAGAGAACCCTCGGCGTCTCGTGAGAGCGTCACGTCGCTCGCGGACACGCGGGTGCCGCACCTGGGTCGCAATACTTTCCGCTTGAGGAGTCGCGCGACGAAACCCGCGGGCCACGCGCCTCTCATAACCCATCCCCTCAACACCCCTCCCTCTCCCTCTCTCTCTCTCTCTCTATCGCGTCATAGCCTTCCCGTGATGGGCACGCGCGCTCACGAGGGGGTACACCGGAGGGCCTCAAATGAAGGACAAGGGGCTCGCGCAGTTAGGTCACGATAAAACTGTCGTCTCTATGGCAACTGTCGATCAGTCAGCGCTGCTATATGTGTGTGTGTGTGTTGTATAAGAATATCTAATATATATATATATATATATATATATATATACTGTACACGTATTTAATTTATCATATGTAATTTTTATTTTCTGAGGTCATGCAGGTTTACCACCTTCTAGGACCTAAAGGTATAAAATGTGCACTAAAGGTGCTAAATTATATATTTAATACCTAGAAAGTACGATTTATCATGGTATATATTGGATGGTGATTTATAAAACATGGTAAAGTGGTACCCCTGATGTGATGGTTCCAGTGGAGCCCAGGAGCATTGCGGATTAGTACCCTTTTTCCAGACAGTGTGTACAAGATCATAAATAATGCATGCCTCCCAACCGAACAAATAACGGATAGAGGTAAAGGTACTGAACTGGGTCTTGGATGGTACCATTAAGCGTAACTTTGGATTCGCCTGTTTACACTTGGGAAGGTATAGCATGTGCATGTAAAACTTTGAAGAGTTTACTAGTAGTAGTAGTTAATTTCTAATTATATATATATATATATATATATATATATATATATATATATATATATATATATATATATATACATACACACACACACACACACACACACACACATAGTATATATAGTAACATCCAATTATAAATATAAATATGAAAATCCAAGATCGGCTTAATGTGCATAATATACAGTAAATAAGCATATGTAGTTTATATACATATACATATAAACATGTATAAAATATAATTATATAATAAATAACTATATTATACAGTAATATGTATAATTCAGATAACTTGTCGCTGGGTCAGTATCCCTATTACTGACTAAACTGCTTTCTTTAAAAAAATGTTTTAATGGATCACTTCATTAACACTTAAATAATAGAGCATCTTTTGCACCATGAGTGGTACCTTTAATTTTTGTCAGATTGAAATTTTAAGCTGTTCTACATTATGTCGCTCAGTCTGGTCAGCCTTGGTGTAAAATAAAGAAGCTAAATATTACTTCTGCTGCATATTTCATTTCCTACATTAAGGCAGCATGATACAGACGGAGAATTAAAGGTTCCAAGTTAAACTCACTTTGTTGGGTTGTTACTGTTTAGAATTAGTATCTTTAGAATTTTGGCTACAATTTATAAAAAAAATGTACATGTTTAGAAACTGCAAATGTACAGAACACCTCTCTATTGACAGTACAATTGATACATTTACCTATATCTCAAATTCTGCTGTTTCTTTAACTTCTGGAATTCAAATAATTTTTTAGGTTCAAGTCAGATTTGATCACACAAATATATATATTTCTTTTAGGTGACATTTTGTCTAAAATGAACAAATACTATCAGGAATATATTGAATGATTCAGAATGATTATCCTCACCATGATGACACGATGGATTTTCGATTAGAGCATGCTATCCGAAATGATGTTTATCATTTGAACCTCACTGCAGATAATTATAGTAGAATATGGAGTAATCTTTATAGAATAATCAATATTTAATTTTCTACATCGATTGTTTAGAACTGTTTGTTTTTCAGTGCTCTAGCTGTAAAACAGAGCTGTTTTGTTTGTGCAAAATACTTAACCTTTAAATCAATAGAACACTGTTGTTCTAGTTATTAGCAATGAAGATCGGCTTGGAAAGGTTTTATTTTTCACAGAAATCCTGAAATCCAATTATGAAAATTTCTCCATCCTCCATGCTGAATAATGACATGATGCTTCAGAGACAAAACTAGAGCAAATCGTATTTTTTTTTTGTTTTGTTTTGATTGATAATTTGCATGAAATGTAATAATGTCATGCGAATCAAAAGCACGAGCATACGCAACACCTGACAATTACAATAAAACACATGATTTATTCCTTATTTCGGTATATAAATGAAAATCACTGGACAAAGAACCAACTTCTACCCTTCACCATATAACGAGTTGCCTATGGAAAAAAAAATCAAGGAAAAAAAAAACAAAATAAAAATATAAAATACGAGAAGCTATCTATAAACCAAGCGTTCACCCACGCACAGGGACACAGTCACAGACAGACGAGCCAGCTGCTCCTATGTACAAAACCTCCATTTCTCCATAAATTAGGCATAAATTAAATATATATACATACAAACATAAATTAGAAGAGACTCCTGGTCTGACGGAGCCGCTGTTCGACAACATCGTGAGGATTCAGGCAGAAAGAAAGAAATAGAGAAAGAGAGGGTGTAAAAGCTTAATGTACATTTCCATGAACATCTCTGGATAAAATCTTTCAGCATGGCTGATCACAAACTTGACAATTTCTCATAAAACAAAACTCATATGCAAGGATATGAATAATTTGAGTAAGGGATTTGGATGAAAATGTGAAAAGAGAAAAGCTTCTGCATAAATACTGTGTAATGATAAAAATCAGGACTGCACAACAAAAAGCTCTTGAGGTTCCGGTGTTTGTTTGAATATTAAATGATGAGTTCCTTCTTTAAATTCAATGTTCTGCCAATAAAATCTAAAAAAATTTCTTGCTTTGTTTGATATGTCCGTGAAGAGATTGGATACTTGCATTCTTTTCTAATTAAATCTAAGGACTTTTATTACCAGCACATTCAGTGAAAAGTAAAATATCTGAATTTTCTAGTCCTGATTTTGACTGATTCTTTTTACTTTCAAGCAAGCAAGACAAAGACCCAACAAAGTTTTTTTGGCTGAACGATAGACGGAATAATGCTGAGCTCAAAAGGGGCAATTTGGAACCACGTCTGTAATTTAGATATATAAAATTAGAGGGAAACATAAATTTCATTTTCCCTGTTGTTGTTCTAGCTATTCAATAAACATTTAGTGATAGCTTTGCATGTCTAAATATACAGCAAAACCCATTGAACATTAAGAAGTGTTGCTGGGTTTACCATGTTGATATGACATCTCGTGCTGAACGTTGAGTCAAAGGGAAAGTTGGTCAAAGTTGGTTATTTAATTTCTGTTTTTTTAAAAATTTCCAGCAAAACATTTCCCCAATGTAAATAGCAATATTTATTTCTATACATCACCGTGAAAGTGGTGTAAAATACTTATCTGTATAATACTTTGTCCAAATGGACGCCAATCCAACACTTATTCAGTAGTTACAGTGGATAGAAATAAGTATAGCCGTTATTTATTTCTTCTTTGTTAGTTTTTCTGTGTGGTAAAACTTTTCAGAAATTCATAATGAGCACCTGAATAGGCAGTGTGTAGCTCAGGTTGTGATGCTCAAACCCAGAAAGTCAAAACTGCTTCTAAAGCAAGTAACTTTAACTCTCGAATGCTTAGCTAATATCACTGGTTGTTGCATAGGATTCTGCTTTAGCTCAAAGTCAATGTAAAACACTAACCGTGCAGGGTGTTTGATTATGAATTGTGTCCTAGGTGAGATGATGTTAGGGTAGTGAATGTTCAGTGTTCTAGGCTCAACCCAGATTCACAATAATACACATATCTAATTATAGATACAGCAAATGTCCAGTGGTTCAAATTAAAACTGATATAATGGCGGTCCAGTCCTGAAAACCCCATTTCATCAGGAGATAGATGGGAATATGGTGAAGTTTCCTGTATTCAGAGCTAAGAAAATGTACTTATGGTTGTTTCAACACTCTGAAGTAGTTCATTGGTCAAAATAAACACTCAAGTCATGCCTTCGTATACAGCAAAATCAAGAGCAATAACACAGCTTGGGTGATGGGACAGGTTTCAAGCACTGTTCAAAATAAAATCATTTTCCTTCCTTTAGCATCTCTGGTTAGAGGCTGGACAGTGGAACGATGGCCTTTTTCTCAGTAAGATACCACACCTGTGTCTGTTCGTGTCGTTCATTGTTAATGTCTTTTATGATAAAATGTGTCTAAAATGTCACCAGGCTTGCAAGTTCCTCCACTTTGCCTTCTTTCTTTTCCTCTTCGTCGATGCGTCATCTCCTCCCTTCCCCCCCTCACAAGAACGTAAAAACAGAACATCATAAATCTCGAGTACAAAGAATCTCTGGACATATCTGATAAGTGGTGCTCTTAGAGCCTTTTCTTCTTTCCCAACATTGTGCCTCATTTCCTGTGTTTCTCGTCTTTCTCCCCTCCTTTTGAGCCGTCGGCCGAAGTGTGCCGGTTGGAGGTCTGGTTGTTGATGAACATCTTGTCAAGGCCCTTGAGCGCCTCGGTCAGGTAGTTCTGGAGTGCGGTGAGTGCGGCACAGATGGCCGGCGAGCCGAAGCCGTGCGTGATGAAGCTGAAGTGAGACAGGCAGCTCTGAATGCCCGGCTCCAGGATGGGCGTCGGACGAGAGTTCCCAAGCGGAGTGCGGTCCTGCGCCAACAGGTCTGTGAACTCCTTACACAACTGCCTGAGTGGAGGAAAGAGAGAAGAAGGTGTAATTATCATGTGTGAAATATCTCAATGTGAGCTTTTATAGTTTTTTAAGAGTTGTTTAAATGTACAACAATGTTACAATACATGAAAAAACTTGTCTCTTTTTCACAACTCTCGATAAAATTTTGGAGTGTGTTATATCAAATTTGACTGAAACAGAGATGTGCAGATACGCATCATTATCACCTTTAAACAACATTTACCTGAAGCATGCTGCTTTTTATCAAATGTTTTAGATTTAAATACACACATACTGTAGTTACTAATATTATAACAAAAATCTATACACGCTGTCTAAATTAGCGATCATATTAGGATATCAGAAAAAACCTTCTTTGCTTTGTTGGTGAACTAGAAAGTCATTTATTTTCATAGAAATTCTATTTAATTTAGTTTATTTATCAGATGAAGACTTTTCATTTGTGGCTAAGCACTTATAGTGTATACTTATTCTGATTCTTTTAAATCCAGGTGCAATATGCAGTACAACATCCCATGACATAATTAACAATTGAATTAATTGTAATCACTAATCCAATTAATATAATCCAGTCAAAGCAAATGACTTCAGAACCGGAAATCAGCATCAGTCTTTGGGTCAGAATGAGTCAGAATCAAAGCTAGAGTCAGAATTTGAGTCATAGTTAGAGTCAGAATCATAAGGGGTAAGAGTTAGAGTCAGTATGAATCAGATTTAGTACCATAATAAGAATCAGAATCAGAATCTTATTTGCTAAGACCAAATAAAAAAAAAAATACTGACTCATATTATTTTAGAGTCTAGGGCTGTAGTTAGTAACAGGAGAGATTCCTCTGCCTCTGCTTTTTGTTATCTCATCCAAAGACATCTAAAAGGTAAACTCTGACCTTAAATCAATACCTACTGTGAGAAATTTGATTGATTTGACCCATGGCCTTAAATAACAGCAGACACTTATATACATAACTACATTTCAAAACCCACCACACTCAACCTTATTTACTGCTATATTTTCCAAATTTCAACATTAACTGAATAGTATAGACATAGTACCATAGACCCTTAAAGCATTCAGTTCTCTTTACTACAGCATAATAGATGACCCTGAAATGGTTTCACCCCAGTGACAAACCTCTGATTTTTAATTACACTTTGGAATGAATAGCAAAGGATCCGTCCAGTCGTTCAGGGAGACCCGTGAGTCTAAATCCTGACAATGCCACAGCGATCCATGCCAAAATGTTTCTGTGCTTTCTGTTTGGGAGGGGCTTACTCTCTCTCCTCAATCAATCACAGCAACGCTATCCAGCTCATGCATGCAAAAGAGGGAGCATGGCACTCTCTTCAATGTGCCTTACTTTGCCCATGATGCCTTTTTCAAAAGTCTACTTAAAAAAACTGCCTCACTAAATCTGTCTCTGTTTAAATCCTGGGTTTCTAACTTTGGTTTCGAACTTGGTCTTATTTTCCCATTACTAACAGTGCAGGTTTTAACCTTTTATCCTACTTTACATTTTCAAAGCCCAAGGCGTATATTGTGCGAATACAACGCAGGATGACTAAGCGCCTTGCGCCTTATAAAAACTGACCGAGGTTTTCTTGGAATTTAAAAACACTACCACTAACTTTAAGTTCCAACATTCGCAAAGAAAAGTAGAAGTTATCTTAAGAAGGAGGGAAGTTCCCTTGCTATAACTTTCTCAATTTCAATTCCTGTGAATAATTAAAGCAGACTGGCATAATGAAGTCTGATGAGATCCAACCTGCAGAGTGGTATCTGAAAGTGTTTAATCTCACTAATACCACAGATTGCCAAGAGTAGTTCGAAGAGTTACCAAGTCTTACTTTAACATTTCTGAGCACATTCTTGTCTAGAACTCGGATTTAAATTATAAAGTTTCTTCAGAAAAAAAAAGCCTTCACCTTGAAATTGATCATAATCAACACTAGCATTAACCGAATGAAAATTTTGGCTCTAATCACTTTATTTTTCCCATAACAAATTATTTTACGCAAATATCCTGGTGCAGTCTGACGTTCAGAAGTGTGACAAATGTATTAAACATGTTTTCTGTTGCCTGAAGACAGAACCACAGTCTTCTCCCAAATCATAACATCATCAGATACACCTTTTAGAGTCAATTTACGTCAAGTTTAGAAATTTGGAATGGGTAGTTTGACAAAAATATTTAGTCACGTTTTTTTTCTATTTTTAACAATAGATACCTCATGTATAAACATCCAAATAAAACGTCATTTGGAATCATTTACAGAATTTAAACAATAAAACACTAAAATCCAATCAAAGTCTGGTCAAAATTAATGATTTACTCAACACCACAATCATGCTACTTAAACCATTATGGTTGATTGGTGTTTTGTTTGCTAAAATGTGATATTCATGAAATGTAAGAATACTTTTTTTTTTTTTTTTTTGCAGAAGTGTTCATCGTGAGATCATTAACCTTGTTGAAAATTTAATATGGAAATAATAAGTAAGTAGCCAATATGATAAAAAATGTTTTGTAGAAAGAAATGATGAAACTGTAATGATCAGTCACGAACAATCTATAATCAACCTCTTACACAAAAAAGTAAAAAAAATATTTTTTAAGATTTCAAAGACACATTATTGGATTTAAATTTTCCATTTGAAGGCAAAGCAGCTGTCAGGTTTTTTAGAAATTATAATGCACTGTGAAGTAATGTGAAGTCTCAGATTTGAGATGATGCAAGCAACTTGAAACTGAGTCACAATAAAAGTGAAGAACACCAGGACGGGCATGAAGGGGAAAAAAAAACACACGTAAGCATTTGCATAAGCTTTCTGAGTGTTTTTTTTTTTGATCAGTAGAACTGTAGTCTAAGGGATTTGTCCAAAGCTATGACTCTTTTTTTCCACCAACAAACTCTGTGCATGTGAGATGAACAAACGCCATCCTGCTGAGCATTTCTCTTGCTTCATAGCCTCGAGCTCGGAGGAAATCGGAGAGAAATGTTAACGTTATTGAGCCCCTCCTGGAGATGCCTGAATCCCCACGACCTTTCGTCACTTTGACCTCACCATGTTCTGCTAACAATTTAAAGATTGCACTCATCATCGATCAGCAAGAGAAACCTATCAGGATCGTATCAGAGAGGTTTTCTAGAGGAAAATCATTAACCTGGAGGGTTTGGAGTTCATCATTCATGACATATGCCATCAAAAGCAAGTGATGTACTGTATGATGATGACTAGAAAGTAACCCTATTGAGTTTTGATAAGGCTTTATATTTATTATTACAAAGGGAGTTAAAGTCAAACTGGGACTTGTGATGACATTTCTGATGAAAAAGCGTTTCAAATTTCCAAATTATCTCATGCACAATACAGTGACGAGACCGTTAAAGAGGTCTGTGAAAGACGATCCTGGCAGAGGTGGTTCAGACCCCACTGCAGCCGTTTCTATAAACGTTTAGTGAGTGAAACAGAGCGAATCCTTAAAAATCACCAGACAATTTGTTGCAGAAGTGATGCATGTATCCGTGGGAACTATACACACAGTCATTCGCAAACACTACGTCTATGTTACAGGAACTTGGCTGGAAGCTATTGCCACATCCACCATCCAAGCCATCGCCGCATGTTTGTGCCATTAAGGGAGTTCCTGGGCGGCCGGCGTTTTAAACTTGGCTCCGGCATACATAGAAAACGTTCTACATTGTTGGTATACAACTAGTGAAACCCCAAGATAAGGGCATTAGTTTAGCAGGGGATTATATAAAGGGAGTTTTTACTCTCAGAACTGTTTTCTGTACAATTAAAATTTAAAAACCAGAGTTTGACTTGAACTCGTGTATATATATATATATATATATATATATATATATATATATATATATATTCTCACTCTATATGAAAAAGGTCATCGTTGACAGATCAGTGCAAAAACACCATTATGTTGCATCGTGCACTTGTCCAGGCTTGTCACTTTTTTTTTTTGACCCACATTCGATTTCCAACAACAACAGCCGCCTTGTTGTCCACTCGCCATCACCATGGCCATCATCATCACCATCTCTTTCTCTCTCTTCATTTCTGAACGACAGAACGTTCAGCCCCTAAGGCGTGTGCAGGAAGAGAGGAGGAGGAGGTGGAGGAGGAGGAGGATGACTGACTTTTGACAGACAGACAGACCGTGAAAGGGGGAGCGAGAGGGATGAAGGGGGGTTAAAAATGACCCTAGGGCGAAACTTCAAGGGGAAAAGCTGGCACTTTCAGGCTTGAAACATTTCACTTTAAATATAATGAGTTTCTCCAGTGTACGCCGGCCCGAGACGGATAAAGGGAACAGGTTTCTGCCTCATTAGAAACCAGCTTAACGTGTCAAAAAAAGGAAAAAAAAGTAAACCTACGCGGTTAAGCATGTAACCATATGGAGAATTTTTTTTTTTTTAATGATGGATAGATGAGATAGAACAACATTTACTCACAGCTTATGCTAAATCCCATCACCTGTTTTTTTTGTGTGCTGCCATTTTAGTATGCTAATTGCAGGATTTTTCTTTTTTTTTTTTAAAGAAACCACAAGACATTGCCACATACTTTGTTGCGAGCAGCATGTTTTTTCTTGCATGGATCTCATTGGGGTCTGTGTGCTGGCGGTTGAGGTACTCGGACACCGCCTTGGTGGGGAATTCTGTTTCACAGATGTAGCCAAAGTCTCGTGCTAAATGTACAGCTTCCCCTGGTGAAGGAAAAAAAAAACAACATACAATTTGTTAGATGTGATGTGAGCAGTGTGAAATACTGTAAATACTTATAAAGATCTGTAACAAAAACCGAGTTAGAGTGATGAAACAAATAAATTAAAATGACAATTTTAGTTTGACAAGGCTTTCTTCTTTTTTTTGGTTAAGAAAAAAAAAAAAAAACACTCTCGTCACCCCTGAGAAAACTATTTACCTAGATTAGTTCTAGATTTTTTAATGAATATTTATCAATTTGTTGTTGTTTTATTATCTTTCCATTTACTTAATTTATTTATCTCTGCATTTGTTTTAATCCCAGGCGGCCAAGTAGACAGCAGGAAATCAAAAACAGATCTTCAGTGTGGTTCTCATTATGTAAGAGATTAAGGAGTTTACTAGCCTTGGGTGAAATCCTCTCTAAGTGATTTTTCTCACGTTTTTTGAAAGATTAAATTTTAAGATGTTTGGACACTGAGTCCTAAAGTTTTGACTCTAAGATAAGGTCAAAGCAAACTCTGACTTTTAAATGCAATATTTTGTTGTAAATCTTCTCACTTAGGTAAGGAATCTTTGTATGCGAAATTCATTACATTTTGCTTTGATCTTTGCATGCAGAAGGAAAACAAAAGTAAAATAAAAAAAGTAAATAACAATATCGAGGGTACCTTCTACTAGAGATGTCAACAATGTGACGTTGGCAGCTTTGCGTCTTCCTGCCGGCAAATTCAGCCCGATTTTTTCCAGCTTCTCCCTTAGAGACCGGCCGCCGTTTTTCGACTTAGCTCTGAAAACAAAGAAAACTTACTTTCAAGGAAAATCAAATAAAGAACATGTGGTCTAGTGTAGCCTACATATGACATTTTAGCCTCCTGATCAATTAGTTTCCCTCTTTGAACAGCTGATAACATTAACACAACAGACATAACAGAAATCTCCGATGCTTATATTCATTACGATTCTCTAAATTTCAGTTTTTACAAATGCACTTTTTGTTCCTTAGTATACAGCTATAGAAATTAAAATATTTATGATCACACTGTGAGGATGGGTTCCCTTTCAAGTTTGGTTCCTCTTAAGGTTTCTTCTTCATGTCATCCCAGGTTTTTTTTTCCAACATCCCCTTTGGCTTGGCCATTTATTAATTCAAAATATATACCTAAATATTTATACATTTTTGTGAAGCTACTATGGGGCAAAGCTTTCCATTATTAAAAACACTATACAAAATTGAAAAAAAAATTACATTTCAAAGAGCAATAAATAACAAGATTGTGTTTCCATTCTTAATTTTTCAATTTTTACATAATCTTTTTGTCTTCACATCAGATCAAACATGCAATTAGGTGTTGATTTTGTTAAGATAATAATTTTTTTCTGGTTACTTAGGCTAGTACTAACAAATGGTTGATAAAACATTTGCTCAGCAGTATTGTTTAAAGAATTAAAAGTATTCAGTAAATCAAATCTCCTACCATATCTCTATGGACTGCTACACAATTTAATTTCCTGTCCATGCTTATATATCAATGTTGTCATCATATGTCAGTGTTCCTGGTTAAAGATAAATTATTTATTTTTTATAGACATTTTTATGTGATTTTGAATTGAGAACAAGAAAAGCCAGATTTTTCTTGGATAAATCAACATGTACTTGAATTACATTTTTCATTTAGACTAACCCACTGAAATTAAATATCCATATGAAATTTACTTTCATTTAAAGTATGAATCAACATGTTTCAATGTGTTCGGGATTCTTAGACCTTGCTGCACTGCTCAGAACACTTCAACTGTACGGACAGTTATTGGAGCAAATTGTTCCTATTTAAAATTTTTTTTTCATGTGTTGTGAAAATAAATCTGATTCGGAAAAAAATATATATCAATTTCTCTGCATTCCATAAGTGGTTCTCTTTAATTGCCATTAACTTCTACTCAGATCTATAAGTTCCTGCTTGCATCAAAATGTTCCTTCCTGCTCAAACTTCTAGGCTGACCTTGAATTACAGCACCGCATTGCATCCCCTACCTGCACTGTCATTAGCTTAATTTCTAACCATATTGTTAGCTTTTATAATTGTTTAGAGAACTGCAAACCAATCTGATAGATAAATAACTTAGAAGAGAATGCTGAGGCATTGTCTATATAAAGACAATTTTTTTATATCTACTAAATAATAACATATAGAAGATCTATTTGCCATCTCATTTGAACTGAAAAAATAATAATAAAAAAAAAAAAATACAATGCCCCTTGAGTTGCAAAACCATAATGCACTGAACAAAAAAGACTAAAGGGCAAGGGACAGTGGTTAGGGCATTAGACTCTTTGGAAGGTCCCAGGTTTAAACCCCAGTGCCACCAAGTTTCCACTTTTAGGCCCTTGAGCCGCTCATATGTCAAACGGGATAAAATGTAAGTTACTCTGAATAAGGGTGTGTGTACCAAATCCCATAATGTACCCAGTAGACTAATTCTTTTACTAACAAATATGCAAATAGTGCAAAAACATGCTTTTTGGATGTAGGAAAAAAAGAAAAAAAAAACATGTACCAATAAAGTAACTGTGAAAGGTACCAATTTGGTACCAAATTTACTCAAAAAAAAAGTTTTTATTTTGTTCATCCTTTTACAAATATTAAATTACATTTCTGATACTTATTTTTTATATATATACATTCGAACCGTTTGGGCTCTAAAGAGAGCCGGAAGTGACGTACCTGCGCAGGACCCCGCCGAGCAGAGAGGCGTTGAGGCACTCGGGCGGTGAGAGTCTCCGCTGCACCTCTCCCACCGTCACCTTGTACTTGGAGGTGGAGCTGAGCAGAGACAGGCGACCTGGTACCGAGCAGAACACCTCGTTGACGTTAACGGTGACGCCGCCAATCAGGCCGTCTTTACTCATCATCAGAGACGTGACGCTCTTGTGCGGCATCGGGACTGCGTGGGGCGGGAAAACCAGAGGAAGAAAACATTGAACATTGACGAGATTGGCAGAATGAAAGATCAATAATAACCTTATACTTAAAATGCCGACATGTTTTATATGAATTAACTCATTCATTCTTTTACATCCTTTGAATCCGACTTTTTAATTCAATCTTCGGAAAAAAAAGAAAAAAAAAACTTGCTTGTAAGGCTAAATAAATTCAGTAGCAGAAATTCTCTCCAGCGCTATATTTATATTTTAATATATTATTTTAAATTTATTAATAATTTACATTAAAAAACTCTAAACACACTACAAAAATAGTATCCTCTGCGATAGTGTCGTTGTATTAAATTACTATTAATATCATTTAAAATAATTATAAACTGACTGGTCTGATGTTAAACGTTTTTACTTAAGACTCTTTCTTATTTAAAAAAAAAGATTTTAGCTTTTCAGAGTAAAAATTTAGGTTGCGTTTAATAAATAAAAAACAAAAAAAAATTCGTTGTCTAAAATGTATTGTTTTTTGTTGATATTCAATAAATCCCAATGCCTATTGAATACTTTGCTGAGCTGTGTTACACTGCTTTACATTATGTTACGCAACGTTACATTGTGGTACCTTGTGTTACACAGTATATCTTGTTACACTGTGACATTGTGCATTTGCATTGTGTTACTTTTGTGTCTTCTTGTTTTATTACATTATTACCTTATTACATGTATGTCACGTTATATTATATTATATTATATTATATTATATTATATTATATTATATTATATTATATTATATTATATTATATTATATTTTGTAATGTGATATTACATTACACTGTGTTGTGTTGTCTTACTTGTTACATTATTAACAGTGCAATTTTTATAGCAAAAAGAAATCAGATACAAATGTCAGTCATGTATTATCATACTTGATCACACAGGCTATCTTTACATTTCCCGGATGGTTACATGACTCTAGAGGCAGTTCAAACTGGTATTTAAAAGCAGCCTGATATTATCCCGGCTACTTGTCTGTATATTTAGCAGGAGATTTTAGACCACATAGCCTACAGAGATGAAAATATCCATAAAATCTCGGTTATTTGGCGGGGACATTTGGGAGGCGGGGGCGCGGGGTTAGGGGGTGTTGCTATCATGGGATGTGGGACACATGGAATGAAGATCATTGTTGATGGATGTCTGTTACTGACCATAAACACTGTGTTTTTAGTCATTTTGCAATGTTGCAGAAAATTGGAGTTCAAGAAAAAGGGAATTCAGCCGGTACCATATGTTTATCTGATAAAACTTTAATATAAACATTTCACAAAAAAAGCTTTATAAAACTTACTTACACCCTAATTAAAGCTGTTAACAATTCACTCTGTGCAAAAAGCAGTCGTACCCTTTAATGGCCTTTTTTTCTCTAAAAGGTTATTCGCATTTCCTGTTAACTCGTTTGTAATCAAAACATTTTATTAACCGGTTATTGAACAACAAAATAAAGAAAATGCTTTGCAGTTTGTATTAGAGATAAGGCTTGCATTAGGAAGTTAACGCCAGACCGAACGCCCACTCTGATCTGCACGAGCGCTGCGTTTAAAGGTCGCCTTTTAGAGTCAAAAGAACATTTCTAGGAAATCTAACATTGCTTTATTGTTATTGATTTTCTTTTTAGATACACTTCTTTATCGCTTCGCCAATCGCCCGAAAGAATAACACGAAGTCTGTCTTCCTCTGTAAAAACACAAAGGCAGTGTAAAGCACGGGCGCTCCTTTACCCACCCGGGTCACGGGTCCTGACTGCAGCGCAGTGCGGAGCGCGATACGCAACACGATAACAAGAAGTAGCGCTATATGTTCGCGGATATTTTGTTCTGTTCTGTGCGCGTTTTTATTATTAATAATAATAATAATAATAATAATAATTCCGATGTGCAGTATTAGCACATTGTTAAACACGTGCCAAAAAATGCACTTACAGGAAATGCTCTGGCTACATTTCCAAACCCTTAGGCGTTTTTTTTTTTCTCAGCAGCACGGAAAACAATAAAAAATATATTAAGATAAAATAAACTCTGCATATGATTATGGCAAATGCATTGGATGTTTTGTGCTTGGTTTAAGAGTTTACTAAAAGTTCACTAAAATTACTTCAGATACGGGGTTAAGAGACTACGTTAACACACAAACTCGGTGAATTTAACCTAGCTGTAAAAAACATGCTCTCATTAATAAAACAAAACAAAACGTGAAACACTTCCTCACTTCCTCCCTGCACGTGGTCTTTAATCTTTTACCTCTCACCCGTTAACCTAATAATTAGCGTATTTTATTAACTACCACGTGCGCTCGCGCCACACCACCAACCCCGGTGGGGTTTTTTTTTTTTTTTTAATTGCAGTCCTTAATTATCGATTGTTGATTGAGTCGCGCCAATGTCCAATCACCCTCAGGCATTTTGGCGCCCTCGGTCATATTTAGAGCGCGTGATCAACGTCAAAGCGAACGCCTCTTTACCGACGCGTTAATTCGGTAACAACGAGTGCGGGAGACAGGCGCTCAGCGGGGACATTGTGCGCGTGCGCCTGTAGGAGGGGGATAATAGAGAAAATGAGCTCTAAACGAGCTGGCGAGATAGGGAAATCTCCATCCATCACGTTGGCCGATTAAGGTTCCGTCCTTTGGGAGAAATTTCCAGTTAACACATTTCCAGTTAACTAAATTACCGCCTAATATCTCGAGCGCCGGACAAATATTAACACGAGCCCAGAGAGCACGCGCCGAGTTCGATGACTGACAGTGCAAGTGAATGCGACACAAATAATAATAATAATAATAATAATAATAATAATTAATGTGTTTTTTATTGGAAGAATTTTAAAACGTTTTTTCCCTAATTTTAGAAAATTAAGCTATAGCTTGTTAAAAGCTCTAAATCAATCAAAAGATTAAAGTACAAAAATATTTTGCAAGTAATTTTTTGGTTGAAGAAAACTAAAATCAAACTTTTCATTTGATGAATAAATGTTTTTCTAAGCATTAATAAAATCACTTAATTTTAATGTATTATTATTATTATTATTATTATTGTTATTATTATTATTATTATTTTTAAGGCGCTAATAAACATTATAAATGTATTACTGATAATAATGTGTAGTCTGGGTGCCAATGGTATCTATCTGATTGCCACAAATACACAAACCCGCAGGACACTATATATATATTTTTTTTTCTGAATTTGTTTCCAGCAAAAACAAGCTGTTGAAAAACATTATCCAAGTAGCCGCTGCAAACATCAAACTTGGCGACAGACACAGAACATTAATTAAAAACGAAAATTAAGCATACCGTTTAATTTATTAAATATACGAATTTGATGATCACATACGTTTCACAAAGATCTGGTTTTATATTTAAAAAAAATAATAAACGCACTATAGCGAACTAGTCCTAATTTAATTGTTTTTATAATTATTATAATTCACAACTTTACCTTTCTTAATAACGGATTGATCCAGGATGTTCATTCCACTGTTATTGGCGTCTTCCACAGCCTGCAACACACACGCACACACACACACACACACACACACACACACACACACACACACACACACACACACACACACACAAATGAAACAAATAAAACAAATGAAGTACAGGAGGAAGGTCTAGCACGTGCAGGAAACTCAATGTGTGTTTGATTTAAAAGTTTCTTGGACCCGAAACTTAACAAAACACGACAGGTGGTTTAATCTGTTAGTGGTATTTTGTCAGAGTTTATTAGAGGAACTTAGCAGCTACCCCAAGAGTCAGGAGTCATGTGTGGAGTTATTAGTGAGGAATTAGACACACTGCTGTTAAACTTCAACAGACAAGACAAAACTTCATCTGACTGGAGTATTTGGAAAGATTAATGTTCTGAAGACTTTTAATATGTGTCGTAATAGAAATGATACTTATGTATCTCATAGGCTGCAAAGCCAAATATTAAAGCAACTACATATCTGATCAATCAGGTTATAACTGAAGAAATTCTAAACATAATGTAAAATAAAATAATGTCACGCGCGCGTCTGTAATTAAATAAACAGCACTGATGATCAGGGAGTTTGCAAGGTGTTTTATAGAGCATTATAAGCGTTACACAAATTATAGAGAGATATACAAATGAGCTGTCAGCTTGTGTATGTGTGTGTGTGTGTGTGTGTGTGTGTGTGTGTGTAATTTAACCCCCCAAATATTTAAGTCAATGTGATTTATTTAAACGTGGTGTTTGGGGTGTGCGTGTGTGTGTGTGTGTGTGTGTGTGTGTGTGTGTGTGTGTGTGAGAGAGAGAGAGAGAGAGAGAGAGAGAGAGAGAGATTTAACCCCCGGGCGCATTCACATTACACACACACACGCACACACACACAGGCACACTCCAAACGATGTGCTTTCAAATAAATCACATTGACTTAAATATTTGTTTAGGGTTTGGTGTCATTTTTATTAGTTTTTATGTGCAAATAATGAGGATTAATGACGTTCCAATGAAAATAGTGATGATAATAATATTAATGATGATTAGGCGTGAGAATCATTCATTGTGCGTAATATATATGGAAATGATACACTGCAAAAACAATAAATAAGTAACGAGACTCACGTGCGTGTCGTCCATGCCGTGCGCGAGCCCGTGCAGAGACAGGCTGTCCCCCATGCCGGCCTCGAGCCCGTGCGGTGCCGAGTGCAGCAGCACGTCCGGCCGCCGCACAGAGGAGTAATCCCGGGTGCGCGGGTCGAGGCCGGAGAGCTGCGGCGGGAGGGAGGCTCGCGGTTGCGGCAGCAGGGACGCGCTCTCTCCGCCGACCTCCTGCCGCTGGCGCGAGCCCCACGGGTGCTGCTGGTGAGGCTGGTGCAGCGCGTTCAGCGCGTATGGGTCGTTCACGTGTGAGTACGGGTCCTGGCTCTGCGGGTACGGCAGCGGCTGGTACGGCGGCGGGAAGTACGGCGGCTGGAAGTCCGAGGAGGGCGCGTGGGAAAGCGGGGGCGCGCTGGAGTAGGGAGCCTGAGACACCGAGCCGAGCTGGGAGAGGCGCGAGCTGTGGCCCGGTACGCCGTCATGGCGGTCCTTTAAACAAACAAACAAACAAACAAAAATAACGTGACGTTTAAATGAATCATAGGCATATAAACAGATGTATTGAAAAATAAATATTGCACAAATGTTGTGCAAATAGGCCTATATAAATATGATTATTATATTATCATCACACAACATTTGTTTCACTTAAAACTTATATACACTTTACACAGTTCAAAATAAAAAAAAAAGTTTATAAATGTTTGTATTTATGTACAAACAGATACAAACGTTTTTATTTTGTATTTAATCTATTCAGTTATTGAATTTTCTGTGCCTTTACTGTGTGTAGTGTCTTGTCTTTAACAAATGTGCAAAGTTTTATGTTGCCCTGTATTTTAAGAGACACAAACAGCCGGAATTCCTTGTATGTGTAAACATACTTGACAAATAAAACCCGATTCAGATTTTGTTTGTATTATGTATAATTAAAACATTTTGTATTGTTGTAATTCAAATCGTTTGCAAACAGATTTTTTTTCAATTTCCTTTATGAAACCAAAAGACAAACACTTCAAAAAGCTTCTCTTATAATTAAAAAACTGTTAATTATTAGAAATAGTATTGTTTTCATTGTTTCAAAACATGTTTGTGTGTAAACAGCACAAAAAGCAGGAAAAACTGAAAAGTGTCATGCTTTCCAAAACAGCCTCCAGCCTCCAAACAAAACAAAAGCTTAAAAAAGTACTTAGTTGGACTTAAATCTGCATTTCACTTACGCACAAAAAAAAAAAAAAGAAAAAAAAAGAAAGGAAAGGCGGCGGGACTTACCGTGGATGGATAAGTGTGCACTAACATCTGGAGTTTAGAATTTATTCCCACACGAACACATACACACACTCATACACATTCACCACACATACACACACACACTGATCCGACTTCGGGGAAGATCGGATGCGCTGATAGTGAAGAGAACAGTGCGCGCGCTCCGGGTACACCGCGCGTTCCGACTCTCCTACTCGGTCCCGCGCCTCGAGCTCCGCGAGCTTTACTTATCCTTCTTCCTCATCCGGTGTTTTCGGGCTCGGGAGAGAGAGAGTGTGTGTGTGTGCGTGTGTGCGTGTGTAAGTGTATGTGTGTGCATGCCGTCGCTGAGCTCCTGCCCCCGGAATAATCGTTATTCATGACTCTTTAATAAGAGCCGGCGAAGAAAAAAAAAGCAGCAGCGCGGGAGAAGCGGAGCGTGAAGGCGCCGTCCTGCGCTCGCGCTGCCTCCTGCGTGGCGTGGCGTGACGTGACGTTCATTCGGTGGAAGGAGAATCCCGTGCACGAGTGGGAGGTGGAGTTTTTTTTTTTTTTTTTTAAGGAAAGGGTTGGGGAAGGTGGAGGGGAGGGTGGGTTGGGGGAGCGATGCGAGTGCACGCGATAATACAGGGCTGCGCAGACACACGCGATACACACTGATGCTCTCTCTCTCTCTCACACACACACACACGGTCCCAGCAAAAAATTGCAAAACAATTCTCCAGCAGCTGAAAACAAGAGTACATTTTTCTCGACCTCACTCCCCTCACTAATACCCCCCTCCCGCCCTTTTTGTCTCTTACCCTATAACCCCATAACCTCACCCTACTGTTCCTATCATTATGCTCGATTTCACGCGCCGGGGTCGCGGTGTTTAATTACCCCTGCCGCGTGACGGTGACTGTGAGAGAAATGCCATGTGTGACTTTTTTATTTCCAAAAGAAAAAAGAAAAAGAAACAAAAAGAATGGCGTTATACTACTTCGTCCTGTCCCACATCGAGATGTGCAAATTAAAATTAATAAATAAATGAAAAAAACTAAAAAAACTTTTGTTACTTTATTTTTTACTGTTTTATATTTATTACTTGTTGGTTTTCTTTTGTAAATTATATTTTGATGTAAACTGTAGTTTTCACGTTTACTAACTACAATAATAATAAAACAAATCCGCATCAATTAATTACTAATTTCACTGATTATAATTCGAATTCTGCTCGAACAAATTGCAGTAATCAATAAAAAAAAAAACAAGCTGCAGCACTTGATGAAGAAACAAACTAGTATCTACTGAAATGAAAAAAATCGTCAAAACAATACTAACTCCTGTTTCTTTTCAGACAGAATAATCTAAGCACCGAGTTTTACCTGACTGCTTCAATCCATTAAAACTAAATGCTTACTGAGATTAAATAAAAATGTCGATAAAAAATACACTGCTCAGGAATGGTAACCGCATTAATAAAGAAAAATATAATTTATTTACTAGCTGTATTGCTTAGTTAAGAAATAATTCACAAATTACCATCTTAAAAAACTTGCGTAACGCATAAAACTAAAAAAAAATAATAATTATAACTTAATCATTATAAACAAGTCAATACTATAAACAATGTGTAAAATCAAGTAAAAATGTTATGTTGTTTGTTTGTATATTAAAACGCGAAAAAATCTAACTAAGTTGGATGCTCCTGAGGAATCAGAAATAACTGACACATGATATTTAAAGTGTTAATGATGTAAAACTTATTTAAGCTCTGACAATCACATGAGAAAATCCATTAAAACGACACCTTTATATGGTTGATGCATTTGTAGAAAATGTTAATGATAGTGATGTTCGGCTGAGAAATGTGAAACGGCGGCGTGTCCGCATGCACGCTCTCCGGTGCACGTTACCTCATAGATGTCTTCATACTTGACATTTTCCACGAGCTTCCACAGCATGTTCACGCGCTGCTCCCCGCACGGCGAGTGGATTCACGTGCAGAGCTCTGGTCTCATCTCTCTCTCTCTCTCTCTCTCTCTCTCTCTCTGAGCGCACGACCGAGTGAGTGCTCCGCCTGAACCCACAAACCTGCGCGAGACTTACTTCCTTACTTCCAAACTACAGATGAGTGACCCGAGACACCACCCACCGCAAAGGTGCCTAAAAGCGCGAGCTGACCTTACCTGAACATGACTTTGACATCATACAATCCTTGATCTTTAGAAATAAAAAGGGACCGACCTGGACCACCTCTTGTGTACATCTTTGGTACTTGTTAGTATTGTTTAACATAGAAAGCTAGATGTAGTGTAAAACTTTATTGTAGATAAAACCCTAACCCTAACCCTAGATAGATAGATAGATAGATAGATAGATAGATAGATAGATAGATAGATAGATAGATAGATAGATAGATAGATGATGATTTTAAAGCAGTAGTATGTAAACATTTACATGGAACTATGAACTGTTTAAAGGTACAGTAGGTAAGGGGACCCCATCACCAACCAACCTGAGAGTCTATATGTGACAGTTACATTTACATTTAGATATTTGGCAGACTTTTTTTTTTTTATCCAGAGTGACTTACGTCTTAAAAAGTATTTTGAAGTTACTGTCAGATCCTTCCACCGGGTTACTAGGTTACCAACTAAGTGCCATCAGTCAAACAGTTTCTTTTTTTTTTCCAACATTGGCTTAACTGATTCAGATTTTAAAAAATATTATTATTTTCTGTGTGTGTGTCTGTATCTAATATATCAAATTATAGCAATAATAATAATAATAATAATAATAATAATAATAATAATTATTATTATTATTATTATGGTTGGCGTTGTTGCCTTGCACCGCCAGGGTTGTGGGTTCGAATCCCACCGCTAGTATCTGTGTGTGAAGTTTGCACATTCTCCACATGCTTGGTGGGTTTCCTTTGGGTACTCTGGTTTTCTCCTACATTCCAAAGGCAATGATGATTTGTACTTTCAAGTTGTCCATACTGTATGATTAAGTGCATGACTGTGTGTGTGCGCTTGTGTTCTGTGATGAGTTGTCACCCCATCCAGGGTGTTTCCTGCCTTGCTTCCTGCGATAAAAGGCACGCTGTGCCCCTACACATGACAAGAGTAAGGAATAATAATAAAGATGAAGGTGATGATGATGATGATGATGATGATGATGATGATAATGCGCCTCCTGCTGGGTGGTATTATGCACTACAGTAAGATCTGCTGGAGACTAACTCTGGTCATGGGCTACATAAAAACCTTCAACTAAAAATATTTGTTTTGTAATAATTACATACACTTTATTATAAACACCTGCGCGCTCACTTGACTATTCCTAATTAAACGGACAGTTTCAATCCTGAACTGTAAACTGGACCCAAAATAAAAACAGCACAAATTTAAAATTAATACACACTTAAAAAAGCACATAAAAATACCTTGTTATGAATACACCATAGTGAGTATCGTAATCAAGCAAACAAACGATTTTTGAAGCAAATTGATTCCTGACTCGTGTGGGATAAAGAACTAGTACAGTGTCGGTAAACTTCTTAGTGTTTGGCTCCCCCTGGTGGTTGTCCGTGTGAGACATGATGTGTAGTGGATTTGAGGAATGTCACCTTAAATCTCCATACAGTATATTTGGTTTATATTTTACCTAAAGTAATCATAATAAATGTATAATCATGTTCAAACAGTAATAAAAATATTTATTCAGTGAAAACCTTTTGTATAACATGACAAATCCCTACAGGAAAAACGCGTAAATAAACCCCTAAAAGTTCTTTTGATATACATTTATAAGAACAATGTAGTGTAAAACACTAAATCTTAACTAAACTATTTAAAATGATGATTTAAAATGGCAAAAGTACAGAAAAATTCTATTGTGCGCTGGATCTAAATGTCAAACACTTACAACACATTTTTTTTCCCCATTCTGCTAATGCAAACACACCTATAATTTCTCTTGCTACTTAACATCAAAATAAACCTTGCTAGAAATAATTGCATTTAAAACAAAAG
>NC_071101.1:45580000-45627500 GCF_024256425.1 Clarias gariepinus | reverse complement strand
GTGATCATCAGGAACAGTGGTGATCGGTGATCATCAGAAACAGTGGTGATAGGTGATCATCAGGAACAGTGGTGATCAATGATCATCAGGAACAGTGGTGATCGGTGATCATCAGGAACAGTGGTGATCGGTGATCATCAGGAACAGTGGTGATCAATGATCATCAGGAACAGTGAAGATCGGTGATCATCAGGAACAGTGGTGATCGGTGATCATCAGGAACAGTGGTGATCGGTGATTATCAGAAACAGTGGTGATAGGTGATCATCAGAAACAGTGGTGATCAATGATCATCAGAAACACTGGTGATCTGTGATCATCAGGAACAGTGGTGATCGGTGATCATCAGGAACAGTGGTGATCAATGATCATCAGAAACACTGGTGATCGGTGATCATCAGGAACAGTGGTGATCAGTGGTTGGTTGCACTAGGTACCAGCTAGTTAATTATCAGCTAATTGTTTTTATTTCAGTTACATGAACAAGTGAAAGCAGAAAAGTGGACAAAGAGACTAAGAGACAATTAATTTAGCATTCATTTATTTCCCAAACAGGTGCTATATAACATACCTGACCCAAACCATGAGCTCTTTGTCAGAGTTAAACGAGTGTGTCGGAGCAGGTTTACACACTTTTCTTACTTTTCAAATTAAAAACCGAGAAACCTCACGCTACTGATCGTCATTACACGTTGTGTCAGTTCACATATTGACCAGCAGATGGCGCTGATGTAACATAAGAAACACAAGCCATCACTGATACACGACTGAAAGGTTTTCCCTGTTTTGGAGTATTTCTAAGAACAATTTCAGTGCTACTCTGATTAATGTTGATTGCTACTACATTCACCACAAGTGTCTTGTAATTACACATCACATATTTTCCTGTTAAAATAATAAAAATAGCCTGAATAGCAGTTTAGTTTTTAATCAAATTTTAAATTAAGATTAAGCTACAAAAACAAGATCTTACATCACTGACTAAAAGGTAAACACTCCTGTATAATTCTAAAATACAGGTTCAAACAATTCGCTTAACTTGTTATCCAGATTTAGACTTTCTATGCTATCCACAGGCGTGCTTAGGCCAGGTATTGATATGGTCACTTCTGCTGAAATATCTGCTAATGGTGGGAAACGTAATGTCACTATGATGCTCTGAAAATATTAACAAGGCTTTGGATTATTTTTAAGCTTTTCTGTTTTTAAAAACTATATAATTTGACACTTTCCTCAAAGTGACCTTTAGATTCAATCAGGTTAAACTTGAATATAGTTTCTAAGCAAACACTTCACACTAATAAAAATACATTATCCTGGTCGATTTAAACTCATCATTGGGACTGTGGTATATTTATTAGTATAGAATTTTAAGTAAAGTGGGCAGTGATGGCTCCAAAGGTTTACTAATCAGAATATTGGAGGTTCAAACCTGAATATTTCCAATCTGCCACTCTTACCTTGACTGTCTCTGCTCCAGACAACAAGCTGGTATATCACTTTAAATAGAACAAATCACTGTACTGTAAAGCGTATATGAATTCTTCTTCTTCTTCTATAATTAAACATAGTATGATATATCTCAAAGACATATTGTGATTCACCAAGTCCAACTAAAGGTTAAAGGGTTTAGGTTACAGCAACTGTAATAAACATGTTAGACAGCTGACAGGGCCTGAGATGAAAGTTGAACAAGCTTCCATTAAAGCGAAATTACTTAAAACAGCGGCCTAAGGATGGACCCTATATATATATATTTCATTATATATTTAATAGCCTATATATTTTTTTTTTTTGAGAAAGTGCAGTTAAGGTGCTTGCACAGTGGCCAATCAAGGACACTGCTTGCTCAAGGAAACGGGACGGGCAAAGTAACTGGTCAAATAAAGCTAATTAAGGTCACTGGTTAATAATAGACCCTGGTCAGTAAGGCACACTGGTCAATCATGGAACCCAGCCATTAATGGACACTAGCGAATCAAAGTCACTGACCAATCAAAGACAGGCCAGTCATAGACACTCACTGATCATATACACTGACCAATTATAAAAAATAAAAATAAAAAAAACAAGCAAATCATGGACACCAACCATTTAAGGACACTGGCCAATTCAGTACACTGAGCATTCATGGACACTGGCCAATCAAAGATATTGACCGATTATAGACACTGGCCAATTATGGGCAAACACTGACATCGACAGTGTGTGTGTGTGTGTGTGTGTCCATTACTTCCATTACTAAATATCTGGATTATTAATCATGTAGCTCTAGGGCAAAAATAATAATAAAAATTCCTTTAGACACTTTTGGTTGATCATTTATAATACATTAGTGGTTATGCGTGTGGTAGAGTGTGAAGAGATGTACATGCTCTTTCTTTCTTTGTCTTTCTTTCTATTCAGGGTTTATGAGAGTAAAGTCCTTGAAGCAATTACATTTGTAATTTGTGTTGTCTTTATTTAACAATCTCTCTCTCTCTCTATCTTAAAGACACTTTAACCAAAAATAAATAACCATTCTCCAGACCAGATTGGGTTTAATATAAGACTTTGAGCAATATGCTTTATTGAACATGTAAGGATATTTCATATATGTAGTTCAAAACCTGCAAGAAAAAATTGCTGTTTTTATACATTTATATATAACTTCTTTACAAATGCGGTTGAGATGTGGTGACGTTCTGCAGGTTAAGTGAGGGTTCCAAACAGTGTACAAATCTTAACATGCACATTTAATATACAGTTAACGATGGCAACGATGAGTGTCACCGCCATTCATTTACAGCTCCGACACGACCTGAAATGACGCCTTGGAATGTGTGTCTGCTTTACATTTCTTAATTGTTATTATTGTTATCATTATTATTATTATTATTATTATTTAAATAATCATCTCAACTATCTGTACAGGGACGAGCTCTAAACCAAATAACTTATCTGACAAGAAAAAAAAAGAGACATCAGTAAAATAATGATAAGGTAATAAATTAATCCCCAACTTCAAAACTAAACAAAAAAGCCCGCCCTGATTGAGCCGCGCCCTGAATCAAACTCTGCCCAATCATCATTAGGGCTCAAATCAGGAAGTGAGTCAGCAGCAATTCCTTTAAAATAAAAAAGAGAACAAAAAATACACAAAACTAAAAATAAATGGGCGGAGTCATTCCGTTTTCTCCATTTTCCCATCTTTTGATGGCGTCTCGTTCGTTTTGCGTAGCGGCGTTTTTTCCGAGTTGGAGTTTATCTGGCTGCCGTCAGGAGTTCCCGTGCTCTTGTTAGCCGAGTGCTTCTCCAGGTAGTTCAGCATTTCACTGAGGATCGTCTGGAAGGTGCTGAGAGCGGCGCAGATCGCCGGCGTGCCGAAACCGTGTGTGATCAGACTGTAACACATGAAACAAGTATATACAATTAGATAATAATAATAATAATAATAATAATAATAATAATAATAATAATAATAATAATCTAATATAGCATGCAATCAGATATTTTACAGCTTAGTTGTGCTCTATGCATGCTATAGGATTTCACTTAAATTGTGTTCAATATAATATGAAGTTATAAAGTAATTATTCCAGAACTTTCCACTGAAAGAATCCAACAGGTCCAAGTTGATGTACTTATACTTTTAGGAGGTTTTAATGTTTAATGTATAGTAAAATTATTAAATTTATTATATTCTTAAAACTGCTTTTAGAAGTTGTTAATTTTTTGAAAAAGAAAAATCAAGCTTGACATTTGGAAAAATGTCCAGGAATATGTTAAATAATCTTATTTTTCCTCATTTTTTTCCAGTCGTACAGAAGAAAGTACTAGATCTTTTTGACTATGCTTTAACTGTAATGTCATTGCAATGGAAATCAAGGCAGCAGCAGATGATAGATACTCATAACTATAATAACTCAGTAATTAATAAAAAAGAACTTCAGGTTATGATATGTAAATGAATATCATTTTTAAAAAAGCAAAACATTTCAGTGATTAAAAAAAATTTGGTATCATTTGAAAAAAAAAGTTTTGTGAAATTGTAGTTTGTGGGAGAAATGTACAGTTATGACATCAGCAAAAGGTTAAAGACAATTTTGTAAGTAAATAAAAATTATGTGTATAATAATATTACTCTTAGGGTCACTGAAATGTTTTGCTAAAAAAAGTGACAGGATTTTGAATTATTATTATTATTATTATTATTATTATTATTAGATTTGGCATCCTGTCCAGGGTGTTGACCCCCCCCCCCCCCCATGCCCTAGGCTTCAGCACCCCCCCTGTGATCCGGAATACAGAATAAAGCGGTATAGACGATAAGTGAGTGAGTAAGTGATTATTATTATTATTATTATTATTATTATAAGTAGTAGTAGTAGTAGTAGAAGTAGTTTGCATCTGTGTGTGCATGTTAGTACCTGAAATGTGTTAGATGTCTCTGAATATCTAAGTCCAGGATTGGTGTCGGTCTCGAAGAACCCAACGGAGAGCGATCCTGACTAAGTAAATCTTGAAATTCCTTACAGATCTGCCTACAAACACACACACAAACACCAATAAAATTTAGAAAACACAGTCTACATGTGCACAAAATGATATCCATGAAGTGATGGAGTGTTGTGATGGTGTTGCTCCTCCTTAACTTGTAGGTGGTTAAATATGTCTTTCTTTCTTTCCTGTTTTAATCAATACTATATATTTTTTATTTACATTTACAAACATTTGAATGTTTACTATTATACACACTCTGGCACTGATAAAGCATCCCTGTCGACTAGCTTAATGTTAGTGTATAAATGGTAAATATACTGTACAATACTGTTTAAAGATCTTAGACACATTGTGTGTGTTTTTTTTTTTTTTTTGGACAAAACTTGTTATATTTTATGACTGCATTATAAAGTCTATATGAAAAAATCTTAAAAAATATATATCTTACTGGAAAATATCTGTAGGCTAGAAAGGAAAGCAACGTGTTATGTAAAAGACCACTTTCACACTCTCTTCCGGGATTTGCATGCATGAAAAAGGAAGAAGGAATGTGACTGATTCTGTGGAATGTTCAGTAAATCAAAGCGCCTAATTCTCTTATAAAACTGCAAAAATTGTACCTGAGCCAATAGTTTAGGCAAAAAGTCATCACAGCAATTACTGACTTACTGGTTCTTAATGACATTTTTTTAATTTAAATTACATTTTTGTTTTTGATATCCTCGCTTTACAGCTGTGATTTGCATGTGATTTGCAAGACTATATACAATACTGTATATAAACCACTGGAAATGAATTAATATCAGTTAAAATATAATTAGTTTTTCCATTACCTACTGCAAAAAAAAGTATTTAGTTCTTAACAAAGTGTCCAGTTCCTTACTTGGTGGCCAGCACCATTTTCTTGCGGGCGTTCTGCTCTTTTGGCTCTGTGTGTTGCCGTGCCAGATGTTCTCCGACAGCTTTAGTGGGAAACTCTGTCTCACAGGTGTAGCCAAAATCCCGTGCTAGATGTAACGCTTCACCTGGACCGAAAAGGAGAAAATGGCAAACTTGCACGTAACACACTAAACATGGAGTAACAATCTACAAACCAGGTACAATCTACAAACAAGTCTATGGCATTTTCTATTAAATATTTTCCTGATTGTTTGTTTTATTGATTAATTTAGGCCACCATAGAAGGCATGTTTGTAAAGCAAACCTTGTTAATGTAATAATGTTAGATTTTAACATAAGAAACTGAAGATGTTTTAATCTTTCATTATGTAGTTGTTTGTTTCTTGGACAACATTTGTATATACTGTATTATCATATATTGTAGATATTATTCCAATGTAGCAATTAAAAATAACTGCCGGCTAAACTGAATAATTTTTTCACAAAGCTATCTTGTTTAAGGGAACAAATCTCTTTAAGTCTTTTTAAAATATCTCATCCATATTTCATTTTTTAAAGTAATTAATTAAACTAAGATTTTTAGACAACCGATTGGACTGGACTATTTACTGTACATTTTCTGTTTGAATTCTACAGTTACCAATTTCTTCACTTTGGTTTCAAAGACTAAACACTGATTTTAAGTTTTGCTGTTTGTTGTGTCTTTTTTTTATCCAACCTAGAGATGTTTGGATCTAGAGATTTGCTCATTCAAATATTTCCCAGCGCAGGCTTAGTCTTTCTAGTATTTTAGAAAATAGTGTTACGACATGTTTTTTTTTTTTTTTGCTTTTCTTTTTATTATTCATGTTAGTTTGGAATGTTTTCTCCAATGTTATCATGATTTTTGCTACAATTTCCACGTTTAGGTTTGTCACTTCTGTTGTTTCGACAAAAAAAAAAATATTAGGAAGCGATGTGTCAGACATACCTTCAACTAAAGACGTAAGTAGTGTGACATTGGCGGCTTTCCTACGGCCTGCTGGGAGATTCAGCCCCAACCTGTCCAACTTCTCTCTGAGGCACCGGCCACCGTTTTTAGACTTTGCTCTAATAGAGAAAGAGAGAGAGTTATTAATAAAAACATCATCAAACAATTAAATGTGTTAATTTTTTTTTTACAACAAACCTGTTCAAGAAAAGTAGGTAAACTTTTTTTTTTTTTTCTATATTAATAATAATGTTCTTATATCAACTACTTTGAAACTCCATCCCTGTGCACAAATAATATGTTTACATAGGAATTAAGTAATTTGCTTGTAAATTAATTTCATTGTAATTAAACTATTTATTGCAAAATCTAGAAAAGTTATTAAAGTCTTTGTGCTGTAACTGTGGTTCCAAATTTGTGTATTTGCTTACTTAGTACTAAAAAAAATCTGTTGCGTGTTTAAAAAAAAAAAAAAATACAGCATGGAATTTATTTATTTATTTATTTATGCATATTTTCATGAGAACTTGCTACCTAACCATCCCTGAGGGTCATTTTTAAATTCAAAACTGAAATTGCTAAAAGTTAAATATAACTCACACAGTTCACCAGTCATGATGTTTCTATCAATGTTTTACAAAAAGAAAATGAAGAAATGAAGATAGTAGACATTTTTTAATTATATAGGTTTATATAGGTGTAGTCTTTTACAATCTTCTTGGATAAACAAACAAAAAAATTATATATAAACATATATATAAAGCTCTTTGTTTCTCTCTTATTCTGTATGTGTGTGTGTGTGTGTGTGTGTGTGTGTGTGTGTGTGTAGTAGCAGTAGTAGTAGTAGTAGTGTAGTCAAGGCACCATCTTCATCCCTATCCAGTTTCCCTCATCTTTGCCCTTGTTTCTCTCTCTCTCTCTCACTCTCCCTCTGTCTCTTTTACTCATCAATAATAGATCCACTGGTTCTCCTACTCACCCCATCTTTTCCTCTTCCTCCCTCGCTCTCTCCCATTCTTTTTCCCCTTCATCTCAAAATCAAGTGCAATATCCTCATCCTCGTACTTTTCCTTCTCTGTTTCTTTCTCTTATTTTCTCTCTTTTGCTTTTTCCATGTTCACTTTCAGAGCCTAGGGTTAATGCTGTTTGTGCATATTACTTGTGTGTGTGTGTGTGTGTGTGTGTGTGTGTGTGTGTGTGTGTGTGTGTGTGTGTGTGTGTGTTACCTCCTGAGGATGCCCCCCAGCAGTGAGGCATTGAGACACTCTGGTGGAGACAGTCGCCTTTTGACTTCAGCTATGGTCACTTTGTATTTGGAGGTAGAGCTGAGAAGTGAGAGACGGCCAGGGACAGAGCAGAACAGATCTGTAGGGTTCACCACGCACGTGCCTCCTGGTGTTACCAATAAAAACAAACCAACAAATGGGAGGGTTAACGTTGTCTAATAATTGTGCTTCGCCAACAGCGTGACGCGTTTGTGTAAGTGCTTCTATCGCTATGTATGTTCAGCTGAGTTCTCAGGTTTTTATCGCACTTCCTAAATACATCCAAGCAATAAGGTTAGCTTTACTAGGAGCAAGTGAAGCCTGGCATCCCATCCAGGGTGTATTTAATTAGCTGGAACTGGCTTGAAGTTACTCATTTTTGAACCTCAAACTCAACCATGTGCAGCTAGCATGATCGTAAATTTATAACAATTTATACAATTCTAGTCACAAGAAAAAAAAAACTAGGGCTGTTTGTTTAGGTACACATGACGTTCACACTAGTGTTTTAATTGCTTTATGTCTTATGTTGTATACGCATACAGTTCAATTTTTTATTTTATCTAAATAAAGGTCCCCACAAAACTGTTTGAACTTCTGGGGACATTGGGGACAGTCCCCATTAGAAAAAAAAAAAACAGGTTTTCCTTTTTTTGTGCGTGTTTCAAACTTTTATTTAAAATCCTAAAAGCGCCTAATCATTATGTCTGGGTTTAGCAAACTATTAATTGGCAGTGATATTATTTATTACTGGAGTGTCCTCATAATGATGAAGGCACTCAAGTACACACAGGTATAGAAATGTATGATATGGCAGTTTAAAAGTTGTGTGGAAAGAACTATGTTTTATTCTCTTACTTTATTATTTATTCAGTTACTGAGATAAATAGCATTAATATGTGTACTAATGGAAAATCAAAAGATTAAGTAAGATGAAAGTGTGTACGTGTGTGTAGATGTTCGTGTGTAGTCATGCCTATGTGTGTTGATTTTTGGTGAAAACTAAATGTTCACATAAATACAGAAATATCTGACAATATTAAGTTTTAGGACATCTGCCTGTTCTCACTAAAAAAAAAACGACAACTGGTAACTGGTTAATGAGATTAATGTATAATGTGTGTGTGTGTGTGTGTGTGTGTATGCAAACAATATGTTTATAACTTGGTGAAAAGTGTATGTCCCCATAAGGGTAGATGCCTAACCTGAAATTTCACTGACATTTTTGGTCCTTAATTAGTTTATAGCTTTTATGCAGTTTAAATAATAGTGAGTTAATAAGTTAAACAAATAAAATGTTTCATTTTACCAACATTAATATTAGGGTTAAATTATGTACACCCTATATGAAGGTCCTTATAAGGAGAAGTAGTACAAGTGTGTGTGTGTGTGTGTGTGTGTGTGTGTATGCTCTCGAGTCTGTGTGTGTGTGTGTGTGTGTGTGTGTGTGTGTGTGTGTGTGTGTGTGTGTGTGTGTGTGTGCTCCTGAAGGAGGTTTCTGGCTGCAGGGTCTCTCACCTGCACCGCTGCATGTCAGTCAATGTGAAGCGGTCTGACAAACCCAAGATCTCACCTAGCATTCAAGTTAACATCGCATTAATTCACCCCCAAAAAAATGTTTTGATTCAAAGTAGTTTGTATTTTATGTTGCCAAGGGCGATTGAAAAAGAGCTATTGCCGGTAGTCTGGTCGCGAGCGTCGGGCCCAGAGGCGATAGCGAGTATTTAAGCGCTGGAGAGTAGCCTGAGGCGCAGCGCTCAGCGATCACAAAGCGAATCAAGTGCTTTTTACGAGTTTGCCACGAAAATTAAAGTTAGAGGGGGGAAAAAAGACATAGGCCAAATGCCAGTCTAGTTCTGATTCAAATGTAGCAGCGGTGTGTTTATGGGGTCGCCAGATCAACCAGCACACACACGCATACACACACATACACATTTGTTTTACTAAGCTTACCTACACCCTAATCTTTTTTTGAACTATAATTCCAGTAAGCAAAAAAGAAACATTTATTCTTATTACTGTAATTAGTAAAGAGGTTCTCCTTGTGGCCACTACAAAAACATTCGCACAAGGTCAACCCCATCAGCTATTCCTATAATTCTAGTCCCCAACAAGATAAACACAAAGACATTTGCTGAATTATGAGGACATTTCACATTTCACCTTCCACTCACATGAACAGCTTAATAATGCACATAATTCATGTTTTGCAAGAACTAAATCTCACCCCAACCATAACCTCATTAACCACAAGAAAACTTTTTCTTAAATGCTGTAAATCTGTTTGCATTCTGAGGACCAAGGAAATGTCCTCAGTACATCAGCTATGCTAGATATTTCTATCCTTGTGGGGGGACGTTTGGACCTCATTGAGATATTAAAAAACAGTCAGTTATAACCTATTCGACTAAATCACACCAATATTCTAACTTTTGTTACAGCTTTCTAGAGTGTTCTGCTGCATTTCATTACATTCTTAATGAATGAATTCTTTAAGAAACAAATAAAGGCTCGTGTGTTGTATAACGTTTTGCCATATTATTTAAACTAATGCAACATTTTACGCAGTTCATGTAAATTCTACAGTAGTACAACACCAGGGGTCAAAGGTGGCTCAGTGGTTAAGGTGTTAAAGTACTGATCGAAAGGTCCCAGGGTCAAATCCCAACACCACTGCTCCAAGGTTGCCACTGGTGGGACCTCTGTAAGGCCCTTAACCCTTGACTGCTCAGATGTATAATAAACTGGACATATGCCACAAATGTAAACGTAAGATGTTTCTATTCTTGGTCCTTATAGAGACATAAAAACATGTGGACAGACAGACAAAGTATAATGATCGGAAAGGGTAATGTTATTCTAATGTCCATAAGAAGATGCATGCTCTGTGCATTAGCCTGGAAATGTTTCCTACACACACACACTACACTCTAAAGGGGAGAGGCTAATCTTGATCAAATTCCTGGAAGCTACATGCACTAATGATTAAAACGCGCGCGACTCCTCTAACCAGAGCGCGCGCGTTTCCTGAGTGATCTCTTTAGAAAAGGAAAAAAAAGAGATGGATAGATAGAAAGAAAGAAAGAAAAAGCTCGATGTGAATATTCAGGCGAGTCGAAGTTGCAGTGAGTGTGAACAACATTAAATATGATCTCCGCTGCATTCGGGGCTCGAGCCGTATTAACATATCAAAGCGGCCGCCCGAGGCGCGAGAGAAGCCATCGATACCGGGAGCGCGAGGCAAAGCAAAGATTATTGGTTGTGATGGCTCTGGAACCGGCGGAGCTCGCGGCTAAAATCCTCCGTTATAAAGAAAGAGAGAGAGAGAGAGAGAGAGAGAGAGAGAGAAAAACACGGGGGTGAGAGCGATGGGAGACGCGCGCGCCGCATGGATCCGCGCGCACAGAGAGGCAGAATTTTATTCAAGAACAAAAAAAAAAAGAGAGAAAAAAAATAGATAAAGAAAGAAAAGTTAGCAAACGGCGCGCACTATAGGTGAGATTCATGCAGAATGATAAATAACTGATGTTATTTGATGATAGAATAGAAAGTAATAATAATAATAATAATAATAATAATAATAATAATTATAATAATAATACGCAGTGTTATGTTTGATAACTATTACAATGTTGTCAAATAAATATTTATCGTTCTTTAATTTAGAACACTGACGTTTATATATTTAGTAATTTGTCTGTTGGTTTGTTTAATAAAATAGTAATAATTATTTCTCATTTAAAATTTAAGTACATTTTACATTAGCTTTTTCCCCACTAAATTATATATATATATATATATATATATATATATATATATATATATATATATAGAGAGAGAGAGAGAGAGAGAGAGAGAGATAGATAGATAGATAGATAAATAGATAGAGTTTTTATGTTTGTTTATCTTATATAAGTCTATTGTTTTGTTTTGTTTTTTTTTTTATACATTTTTATTTCACAAAACCCCCTTCTGTAGGTTCAGGTTTTTATTCACATTCTGTGTTTCTAAAATAAAACCCAACAACAAAAGGAGAACAAAAGGTGAAATCACGATGGAAAGCGATGCCTCAGTATTGTATGTTTTTAATGAGAGACACTCCAGCTAACGGGCAGCAAAGACTGAAAAAAACACGCGAGTTAAATAATTTAAATGTCCCTCAGTGTGTGTGTGTGTATGTGTGTGTGCGCGCGTGTGCGCGTGCATGCGTGTTCGGACTTACCCCGTCGGATAACCCCGCCTTGTCCGTTCAACATGAGCCCGCATTGCGCGTCCACGGACCCCTACAACACACACATTACAGGAGCGTCAATTCTAATCCAATCCGCAACAGTACAACCACTGAATTTCTATAATATTTTAAGAATTCCAGCAACGTTTTCAAACAGTTTAATAATAATAATAATAATAATAATAAAAGTGTTGGAACCTAGTAGACTGTAACACATTTCTTCAAAAATTCTATCAAGCTTTACAAAATCTCAGTACAATCTCAACCATTCTTTTGCATTCTATAATATTCTAACCAGGTTTTTTTTTTGTATTTATTTTTTTATAATATAATAATGTTTGTGTTTCGTATGGGACTATGTATTGAATTCTGGTACCTTCTACATTTGCTGTAAATTCCCCAAAATTCTCGTAAAGTATTCAATGCCTCGTCCTTGACAGTAAGGTAAATTTTATTGCATTGTAGTAAATTACACAGCGTTGTATGAAATTCTACAGCATTACTGTAAATTCAGCGATTTTATAGTAATTTCAACAGTGTAATAGTAAATCTATAATAGAATTAACGCCACCATAGCACACTTTACAGCATTCTATATATAATTGCATTATGCAAAATTTTACTGCTTTCGAGTAAATTTTACTTAATTCTATCAAATTCTACTGCAGACTAGTATATTCTACAATGTGGTGGTAAATTTACTACATTCTTGTCCTACTGCATACAAGAGAATTCTATAGTGATAAAGTAAATTCTACTTTATATTATATATATTTTTAGATTATAAAAATTAAATATCACAATTATCTAGTACATTCTAGAGTTTAATAGTAAATTATACTGCATTGTAGTTAATAATAAAGTGTTATACGACATTAAACTGCATTCTAGGAAATTCTACAATGCTATGGTACGTTTTAATACAATGTTGTCGGTTCTACTGCATTGTGGTTGATTTTAAAGCATTACAATTGATTTTAGAAAATGTATTAATTAATAGTGAATTCTACTCGACTTTAGTAAATTATACAGCATCACAGAAAACTATCTTATTGTACATTGGATTAGATGTTTAATATTATGGAGGTATATATGTGTGTCTTTTTATAAATAATCTTGTAAACACTTCATTGATAGTTATTATAGATATTATATTAATAAATATTAAGTATCAGATGCCATTTTTTAAAATTTAGTTTTAAATAGCATGAATGGATGTGTGTAGACTCAAGTGAAGCCATAATTTTATGCAGAGAAGTTGGCACCATTTGTGATGTCTGAATGTTTTAATTGTAAAATTCAGAACTGGGTATAAACTCAGCATTGAACTATTAAAAGATAATTCTGCATGTTAAAAACGTTTAATTGCTGTAGACTAAGCACCTAACAAACAAACAACCAAAGAGGTCAATGTACAATATTAGAAAAATAGTTAAGCTAGAGTTCTTGAGGTTGTTTAGATTTATCTCCCTTCATGAATAATATAACTTTTCCATCAGAGATGGTTCTCAATGGAAGCAGAATAGAAGGCTAACAACCTATAACCATTGATCCAACCACTGAAGACACCTTTATTCTAAAAAAATATCAGTCTTTTGGCCAGGCTACGTGGAATAAAGCTTTAAAGGTATGTCTATGGTGTGAACATGTAACTGAAATTATTCTTACAGCCACAAAGTATTCATGTTTCCAGGTAAAACATTTTCCTTGATGATACCACACAATCAGAAAGGATACTACCTGAATTCTTAAGACAGTAAGTGTATAAGGACTGCCTTACAACTTTATTCTCAACCCTAACTAATGGTTTCACATGCTTATTCGAAGCAAAGTGATGCACAGTAAAGTTACAAAGACAATGAAAATTAGGAAAGTCCATAAGGTAATCCATGAGGCTTGCAAACTGGCTAACATTTGCTGTGCACTTGGACACCGGATTCATGATTTTTCCATAAATAATAAAACACACACAATATATATATATATATATATATATATATATATATATATATATATATATATATATATATATATATATATATATATGGTGCTTTAAATAGCGATAAAGGTATTTTTTCCATGTACTCTTAAAGAACCATTTGGGACAAAATGCCTAGACCACCCAGTAGAACAAAACCAAGCAAAACATTTGCTAATAATTGTAGATAAATAATGTTTGGCCACAACCAAATGCTTTCCTATAGCATAATGCTAACATTGCTTTAAGAGAAATTACCTAACTTTCACAGTAAATTTATTTATTCATTGTTTTTATTTATGTTGACATTTAAAAACTGAGAACATGCAATGACCTAAACAAAACCACAGTTGCGTAAGATCATAAATACGATTATTTCTGTCTTTTGCGTCTTATTTTTTGGAAGACGCCGATTTAAACGTGTGTGATTCCATTACAACATAAACAAACAAACCAACAAATAAACAAAAACAGGCGCTGGTTTATCCAATTATTAAAGGCAGTAAGTAAATAGAGTCAGGGTTTAACATCGCGTGTATAGTATTTTTCTGACGTCATAAATGATCACGACCACGTTGTGTGTATTAAGCTGCTTTTAAAATGAAATTGCCTACAACTAACTACATACAGCGTTTGGTGGAAACTGCGGAAATTATTATTGTTATTAATTATTAATAATATATTAATGGATAAACTCATGTTTCAGTGATATCGCGAGATTTTTTTTTTATCAAACGTTAATCCGTCTCACGAGCCGCGACCAGACCCCACAACAAAGAGTAACACGCACACACACAAGTACTATGGTTTATAAAGTGCCATACTGCCGAGCTTGTGTAAGCCTTTAAAAAAATCCTCCTTTTTTCTTTTTCTTCCTCATGCAGTTAAAGTGATTATAAAATCAATACACACAGAAAGAAAGAAAGAAAAACTCTCAAGCTCAGAGATAAATTATGCGGGAAGGTACCAGGGCCACGGGGCAGCTCCTATTGTTCCGCGTGCCAAATCTTTTTTAGCGGCTCAGAGATGTACTTTGTACGCGCGAGACTCTGTTTTGCCCCGCATCTGTTCCGGTGAAGCCCCGCACCGGGCCGCGTGCGCCTTTTTTTTATTATTTAGAAAGGTCGGAAACCTTTTTTCACGCGACTTTATGCACGATTCTTTGCGGGGATTTTTGGCGTGCGTGCGTGCGTGCTTGAGTGTGTGTCTACATGTGTGTGTTGTGTCTCGTCTTTATTTAACTAACGCGGGCGTGCAGAGCGAGTCGCCTAAAAAACTATTGAGAAAGAATCAAAACAAGCCGCACGCGACAACTGCGGTGTAAACAAAGGCGCTCAGAATTCTTTTCGCACCCGACTGTTTCACACGGTTGTTTAACGCAAAGCTAATATTCTATTATTCATGTTATTTGTAAAAACATATAATTTGGCTATAAATAGGCAGTGATGCATATAACAGATGCGCATCAATCAGTTTTCGTTATCTATATTAAAAAATCATAAATATATAGTTTCAAAAATTTGCAGGGATGCATAAAAATGCACTGAATAAAAACAGCTTTAACTCTGAATTTCTAGACAAGCTCTGCAATGTAAACCTCACATCATAATGATTTTAATATTCAATGAATATATCAAAATTATGATATATGGGCGTACGTACATTATTTATTGTAGAATTAAAAATTTCAGGCGCGTGCACACGCATGCAGCACGACATTTTTGCGTTTTGTTAAAAAAAACCTGTATGGTCGCGAATCATGAACCGAGCTCCATCTCGTATTTACTCACTTTCCTTCTCTTTAACTCGCCAGTTAAACTTGACCCGCGCGCAGGATGTCTTTGCATAAATAACCAGTTGATTGACATTAAGTCCTAAATTGGATAAACTACGGTGCACTACTGCGGAGGATTTGGCCTTTTGTCCGCGCGCCTTTTCCAAGCCCTTAATCCTCCCTTTTAACGGAGAGGCGCGCGCATTCACGCGATTCATTCCGACCTCTCAATAGCACAATGCAACGCAAAAACATACACCTAAAATTAGACTTCATTCTGTGGCAGCAGTTTCTCTTTTTCTCAAACGCTCAAAAGAACGACACGCATAAAGAGAGCGTCTGTTGACTTCATTTCCATGAATCGGCTCTGCTTTTAAAAGGAAATGGAATGAAAAAAAAATCAAGATTTTTTAATAACCTTTAACTGTATCCAGAAAAGCTGCAATTAATTAAAATAAATAAATAGTTAAAAGCATTTTGATTTTTTTTTTCATTTGAATATGAATTATTAATTAGAATTTTCCTCCATAAAGTTCACAATGTTCCATAATAAAATAGATTTTAGGCCCACTCCTAAAAAAACTAAATTAAACAAAATATATATTTAACGCGACGTTTATTTTGTAGGTTGATAATACATTACTTAATTATTGTTAATTTTTCATAACATAAATAATTTATTTGAATTTATGTAGAAAGCAAGATTGCTATATTTTTTTGTCCTTTGTTTATTTGATATTATTTAATCATTTTAACATCCCTGATTTATGTTGTAAATGTGGCACATTAATTTGAACATTAATTGACTTTTAAAAGTAATTGATAACTTATTTTATGAATCTACTGGAAAATATATGTTTCCAGTAATTTAAGCATAATGCTTGTTTGTTTGTTTGTTTTTGTTCGTCCAGCTGATTTGCGTCAAATTTATACAATGTAATGAAGTCAAGGTCATGTACCGCCTGTCTTGTGTGTGTGTGTGTGTGTGTGTGTGTGTGTGTGTGTGTGTGTGTGTGATTTGTAATTTGTGTGTGTTGTGCATGCTTGGACAGTATTAGTTTGAAGGGGGTTGGGGGGGGGGTAGTTAGGTAGATGCACGTGCTGGTACCTGTAGGTCATCAGCCCCCGGCGGAAGCCCCAGACCGGCCCCGGGCAGCAGCCTTTGCTCGGGGTGCACCCCGTACTGCGAGCCGTGGCTCACGAGCGACAAGTCGTGCCGTCGGTAAGCGTCCAGGCAGCCGAGTTCGCGTCGCTGCTCGTCCAGGCACGACGACTTGAGCGCGCGCGCGCCGTGTAGGTTGATGAAGTCGGTCGGCTCGCCGTGATGGTGCAGCTGCTGGTAGTACTGCTGCGAATAGTACGCGTCGGCGTTCACGGCGGCGTGGTGCCCGTGCTGAAAGTCGTAGTGGAAAGACTGGTGATGCAAGGGCGTGTACTGGTGGTTGGCGGGGAAGTACGGTGACGCGAACTCGGTCCCGGTGGCCGGGTACGTGAGCGGAGATGACGACGAGTAAGCCACCGACGAGTTGGCCACCGACTCCAGGCAGCCGAGCTGCATCAAACGATAGCTGTTTGATCCGTCATGACGTATCTGTGCAAAAAAAAGAGGAGTGTGTGTGAGTGAGAAAGAGGGAGAGAGAGAGGGAGGGAAAATAAATATATGACGGATGTCATTTAACGAGCGCTCGCAGCTACACTCAACTACAAGTCGTGCGCGCTGCTTCGTTCAACTACAACCTTGTCGTTTTTTTTTTAAGAAACACTCGGCCTTGACAAACACGTAAATGTACACAACATTTACACAGTCGCTCACACACGCGTGCACACACACAGAAACTCTCTCTCTCTCTCTCTCTTACACACACACACACACGCACATGCCTCAAAGCCTCTTTTTTAGAGGCGTACCTGACGGCGGTGTCACTCTCCTCCGCGCCTGGGAGGGAAGAGAAGGGAGCGCACGGGTGTGTAACAAGAAAAAAAAACACCGTTTTCCCCTCCTTCTGTATCCTGCATCCGTCTAGCCGTCTATCTCTCTATCACTTGTCTATCAGTAGGTGTGGATGTTTTGTGTGAGTATAGAGTTATTATCTCGTGCCAAATCTATTAACAATCTTAATATCTCCCCAACACTGACACTGACAAAAACATGGAAGGAGAAATGCATGAATGTAGTGTGTGTGTGTGTGTGTGAGAGAGAGAGAGAGATATCGAAAGAAGAAGAGAGAGAGAGAGAGAGTGTGTGTGTGTGTGTGTGTGTGTGTATGTTAAAGTGTGCGCGCGTGCGTGTGTGCATATATTTTTTTTATCCTGATGGACATTATAAAATCATATATTTATTCCTGATCATTTTCTACACCAAACACACACACACACACACACACACACTCACATACACACATACATATATGCACACTGCTATTTTGCTTATGATGCAAACAAAAATAATTAATATTATTATGAGTATGTATATATAAATGCTGCAAAAAAAAGTATGCATTTTTTTAAAAATCAATTGAATAAAAAAAAAACTACCTCGGCATCATGAACCAGTCCCGGAAAGGTGGCTGACATTCTCGCGCTTCCGACAAATAAAACCTCCCCCGGATTATCCTCGCCCGAATCAAACTCAGCAAAGAAAGAAAGGAAGGAAGGAAGAAGGGAAGAAAGGAAAAAACAGGACAGGAGGATGCAAAAAAAATAATAAAAAATTCCGCCGGAAAAACAGATGAAATCGTGGCCTGTCTGTGTGTCGGTGTGTCGGTTGCAAAAGTGCGTTTGCGTGTCTCTCCTCTCCCCACTGCACCGAGCGGCTCCCTGGCTCGGATTATGTACTTGCCGGGGTTTTTCTCCGGCTGATGTCGTAGGTCCCTTGGTAATATCGAAGTTTTGAAAATTAAGCATCAGCATTGAGGAATGGGAGGACAATAGAGAGAGAAGGAGCCTCATCCCTGGAGACACGGAATAAATATTGTATCTTCGCCTAATAAGGAACCGAGTGCGCTTTCAACACTTTTTGATGATTTTTTTCCCATTTTTGCGCCGACATTTTGCTTCTCTCTGTTTGGTTGTTGTTTTTTCGGATTTTCATTTTTCTTTTCTCTTTTCTTTCTTTCTTGCTTTGCAGGAAATAAACGTAAGTTCGGTTTTATACATATTGAGGGTGAAAACCATGTTTAGTGCGGAAATAAAAACGTTTGTTGGAATGATGCTTGGATTCGTGTCGGGTTGATTTTCTTTTCTTTTTTAGCGTTTGTTTCTTTATGCAGCAAAAAAACCCCGACAAATTCGTGATGATTCTATTAAACCAATTACTACTACAACTACTACTACTATAATAATAATAATAATAATAATAATAATAATAAAGTAAAAAAAAAAATAATGATAGTAAAGTAATAATAATGTTCGATCACACCTTTTTCAGAAATATATTATGAATGATTTTTTTTTACACCAATTTGTGATTTCAGTTTAAAAATAAACCAAACAACAAACCACAAACATCAGTCAGTTCTGCTCACTATTGAACTCATTTCTACATTGTTTCTGAAATCTGTTGCGTCTTTTTCATTCCGTTTGGGATTCAGCCAAATCTCCTTTCTTTCCCCTTTTCTTTCACTCTTTTCCTTTCTCTTTTCTTTTTTAAATTTAAACTAGATTGACTTCTCGCTCATTCTCAGGCTTTATGGCCGCTTAGTGGACCATGTATCAGCCTGGCTTTTTGTTAGGCAGGAAAAAAAAAAAAAACATCCGCGTCATTTTCATGTCTTTAAAAAAAAAACGATTAGTGCGTGCGTGTGTGTGTGTGTGTGTGTGTGTTGAACTCGTTCTTCGGTTTCGGTCAAATGAGCGCGTCTCTGAGGGGGATGCTCTGTCAAAATGTGCGCATACACACACGCGCGCGCGGGTGCACTTAGAACTGAACCTGGAGCGTTAACCTGCTTAGTGTTGTTATGAGTTAATAATAAGAATAAAACGAAATGGTACTAATGGTACCTTGGATAAAGAGTACCTTTTTTTTTTTTTACTTTAAAGGTGCACTGGTTTCTAAAGGCACTACAGGTGTACGCTTAAGGGCACCAGATCAATGGGCCATTTAGTACATTTAGTACCGCTTTTATTTCCCTTTCATTTAGCATTTTTGTATCAGTGTTGGACTGTTGGAGGGAGAAATCCGATATTAAACATAAGGTGTGTGTATGTGTGTGTGAAATATCACATCCATGCGCCACCCCACCCATCAGTTTTGTGAGTCGGTTATTCTCTCTATCTCTCTCTCTCTCTCTCTCTATATATATATATATATATATATATATATATATATATATATATATATACAAACGATTATACATCACAAATAAAAAAGTAAAACATTTGAATATGTATGTCAGTCTTTGTTTTTGTCTGGCCACAAGCTTGTCACGTGACACCGTCGTCCAATCACATCACGGACCGGCAGTTAACTTTTTCACACATCCATAATTACAGATGTATTTATTATCTGATTTATTTTACTCGGGTTTTAGATCTGTGTGGTTGAGGTAAAGTCACATTATCTAATTTTATAAATGAAATAACCCTAAGCACATGACTACAGACACTCAAGCTAAGAGTACCTTTCCTCATCATTGTACACCTTTAGTACCTATCATGTAACATCTGGTCAGTATACACTCACAGCTTTACTCTAAACACTAGTGATTCAGCTAAAGTCGTTCTTTCGTTCTTTCATTCTTTCGTTCTTTCTTTCTTTCTTTCTTACCCAAATGAAGATGGCTTATCTGTTGAGTCTGGTTCCTCTTAAGGTTTCTTCCTATAATAATCTCAGGGAGTTTTTCCTTGCCACTCTTGACCTTGGCTTGCTCTTCAGGATTCATACATATTAAGCTCTTTTCTATATATTGTTTTGTTTTGTAAAGCTTTGTGAAAAAAAACTGGATTGAAATAAATCTAATTGAATTAAGTTGTTGAAGGCAGAAATACTGGTGAGGACATCACATTGGGTGACATAAACAGTGCAGTCCAGTACTTTTAGCTCAGATTAAACAGAGAAACAGTGTTTTATAGCTAGGGCTGATTTACAACAATATTACAACATAATAATTTTGTTGACAACATAATTTCACAATAGCAAAATGCCACCAGCACCACCATTAAATGAATGACACACAAAGTGAAGTGTTATATGACAATACCAGTACTTTTACCAATGTTTAAAAATCAAAACTATGTCATTTTACAACAATGTTATTACACACCATAACCACCACGACCACAACCACCACCAACAACAACATAAATAACCAGATTCAACAAACTGTTGCTGTTTTTTATCAGTGTTTATTGATTATGCTGTTATACAACGACAATATCAGCACCACAACAACAACCTCAAAAACAAAAAATAAATCTTAAACAACACATTTATAAAATGTAAGAAAACAGTAAGCGTTGTTTTATAATAACATTACACAACAATATTACCATGACCAACAATCCCACCAGTACTGTCAGCACCAACAGCAAAAAAACTGTTTATTAGACAGAAATAAATAATAAATAACAGACCAATTGTTGGTTTTATTATAATATTAAAATAGCATGGGGCAGAAGCTTTATATTACTTATAAGAAGGTTTGTGATACAGAACACTGTATCATGGATTCACCACCACAATCTCCACCGTCAACAACAACACCAGTGACAGAAACAGCATCAACAACAAAAAACATCAACAACAGCACCACCACCATCAACAACAACACCAACGTCATCAGAACCACCACCACCAAGAACAACAATCCCACCACTACCGACAACAACAGCACCACCACTAATAACAACAACACCAACAACACCACCAGCAGCAGCACCACTACCACTACCACCACCACAACCACCAATACCACCATCACCACCAACAGCAACAACAATCCCATCAATGCCAACACTACCAACCAACAACACCACCAACCAACAACACCACTTCCACCACTAACACAACAACAATCCCCGCACCACTAACACCATCACCAACTCAACTACCACCACCAATACCAACACACCACCAACAACAACATTATCAAACGAGTTACACAATGACTGACAACAATTTTAACAATTTAAGTTACAATAACAGCTCTAAATAACAGTTCAACACACATCACAGTAAGTGTTGTTTAGATAATATTATACCACAACAACAACAATAAACAATAATAATATGAGATAAACTTTGGTTAATCCCCCATGGGGAAGTTAAATCAAACAAAAATAGATGTACTGTACATGATAATATGAAAGAAAGAATAAATAAAATAAAATTAGTTTTATTCTAATAATAAAGTTGATCATCATGTATAATAATAATAATAATAATAAACATGCACGATGAGAGCGCGAGAGAAGCAGTCCTCTCACGCGAGGGATTAAACATGCGCTTGTACGCGAAGGAGAGAGAGAGAGAGGGAGAGAGAGAGAGAGATGCGGCACCAGTTGCTCGGTGGACGGGTTTAATAATGCGGCTTAGCGCGCGCAGTCTCGCACAAACCCCTCGCGCTGCCATATGCACGCTGTACCAGCCTCGACTCGCTCCATCTGTCACACACACACACACACACACACACTGCACATCGCCATGCTGTAGCTGGAGACGGTTTAAATCCATCATCAAGTTCAAAACTCAAAGCGGGGAGATTATAGAGCAGGAAATAAAGATAACAGATGTAAATATGAAGCGCGAGATTGGATTTCATAGATTGGATTAAAAAGCGTCCCAGACTGAAGAGCAAGCGGCTCTCTGTAATCTCACTGTATACTACTATAACACCAACTCTAATTTACTACTACTATAACTATTACTACTATTGCTATTCTTAATAATAATAATAATAATAATAATACACTTTTTACCAAAAAAAATATTTCTCATGTTTTCATGCAAATAGCTAAAAGAGATGGCACCAGTCCAATACTGAGTAAGGGTATCAGGTCAATACCAGGCAAAAAAGAGGGGGAGGGGAGTTTACAAACTAAAAACATTTACATATAAAGAAAAAAATTTTTTGTTTATTTTGGTTTGTATTATATTTATACTTTTTGAAACATACCTGTTCATATGGATATTGCTTGATGCTCAAGGTTAAATTATTGCTATGACCAACCAAGGCACCAATCCAATATTCAGTAGGGTATCAGATCAATAGCAGACAAAAGAACTAAGAAATTGGAGGGAGAAACAATAATTTGATCTTTTTTTTTGTTATGTTTTTTGTTTTTTTGTGGAAATATAAATATTTACATGTGATGAAACATTTTCTTTGCTTAGGATTGATTTTAGTATATTTATACTTTATAACATAATTGCTTGTATAGATATTGGTTGACGCTCAAGGTTTCAGCTTGGATATCAATAAGGGTTGATATCGAGCCATGCTAGCCAAAATGTAGGAGCTGTAACTAGTTATAGTAATAGTTTATCAAATAGTTAATTAAATAAAGATACATGTTAAATACTAGACCAAGATTTTACAACCAAAATAAATGAAAAAGTAATTATAAGTACATATAACCACATAGTTTTTGTTCATTCGCAGAGCTATATTAGTTCTGATTAGCAATGCATGGTTTTCATAAACATAGTTATTCATGTGATTTGATTAGTTATGTGTAATATAAAAAGTTGTTAATTTAGATTAGCTACCTAGAAATGATTAGTGGTGTGCTTATTTTATTCCTACAAACAGCAAGCAACCAAAATCAAAATAGATGATCATCATATAAATACATTTGATAGAAAAAGGTTTCTCAGAATTTTTTTTTGTTTCTTAAAAAAATAAAATAATCATTAAATTCCTGCTTAAAGATCTTCAGAGTCCTAAAGTGCTTTTGTTAAATGTCAGACTCTTTACAGAATTCTTTAGAAAAAACCACGAGAAAGTATTTACACCCATTACATTTTCCAGTACGATGGCGACTGCATTGATAGAGCACAGACATAATTGTGGTATTGTTGTAAAAGACATTGATGATGATGATGATGGTGATGATGATGAATGTCTTTTATTGGCTATTTTTTAAAAATTAAAATTGCTTTATAAGTTTTATATTACAGTTTTAACTCTATAAGGTTTTAAAAATTTTCAACTATACTTTTAAACTATATAAGTTTTATCCAAGTTGTAAACTATAGTTTTAATCTATGTAAGTTTTATTTTAGTCTTAAACTATACTTTTAAACTATAAAAGTTGTATCTATGGTTTTATAGTTTAAGATAATGCCGTAAGGTCACAACAGCATCTGTTATCTGCAGTCGAAATAACGGAGCACTAATAACGGCTGAGAAAATGAGTGAACTGCTTTAGAATAACAATTACAAAATAAAGTTAATCCTCATCATGACCTACATACTCTGTCACACACATAGACACACAGAGGTTTATATGCTAATACAGTTAGAAGGAGGAGGGGCCAGGCATCAGTCAGACAAATTGAAGATAATTAATGCAAAATTTATTTCTTCTCTATGAGGTGAAGACCAAGACTGAGACAGGTGGCACAGAGTGTTTACCCAACACAAGGCTGATCAGCTCTGCAAATAAGCTGTTTTACAGTTAATATTGCTTTAATAACCAAAACAAGCAGGGAATTGACATTTTTCATTACCATATATGACCATATAAGTTGGGCTGAAGCTGGGCCTATTTCCTGCTAACACACACTCTTAGCGCGCTAAGAAGACTTTTAAGATATATCTTACGTAACTTGTTTACTTAGGCGCTGTCTACAGTGAAGGTACTAAATTAGCTGACATCGATTTTGCACTCCTTTTGCATGACAGCGTTAAGGAAGACAGCACTTTCTATGCAAATTAAACATTGCACAAAATTCTTCCAATAACGTTTATTTCAACATAGATTAACTTATCTATAGCATATTTGCCATATTAGACAAATATAAAAGTGAAATCACCAAACTGTCGCTAATATTTTCATGTAACCTGTAGTGGTGGTGAAATGACCTGGATATACAATCATAGTTGATTGACAAACAGCTACGGTTACTTATGTGCACTCTTGATTGCCATTGGTTGAAACCTTCAATAAAAGCAACCATGCACAGCCATGTTATGAAGCCACCGTAACTGCACAAGACCTGTGAGGCTTCATCCTTCAATCCTCCTGCGGACTTGACGAGGTATGTTCTGAGGGGGTATCCACTGTCCCAGGGGAACATGCTCTGACCAAATTCACCTCTCTCTGCTTGCTCACCAACGGCAGAAATGACAGTCGGATCCAACCCCCCGGCATGGCGCAGAAGGGCGTTGGTAACAGCGAGGACGCACCTCCACACTGAGGTTTTGCTGAGGCTGTAGCCTTCTCCCACGACCTCCATGAAACTCCCGGTAGCATATAATCTTAGCGCTGGAAGCAGCTGGACATTGGGACGTAGAGCGTAAGTATGACACGTTGGCCTGGCAAGTGCAGGTCTGAGCAGGTCAAGAAGCTCCATAATCTGTTGCCTTGGGAGGCGAAACTTAAAAAAAAATAGCCACCTCAGGCAAAATATGAAAAGGGCTGAAGTTTTGCCTAAAGAAAAAATTTACATGAACCACACGACTAAATGTAAATGACTAATAAACTAAACTGGAATTAATTATTAGACATCTATAGTTCCTAATATGATTGCTGAGGCAGAGTGAAACTAAGCATTGTATATGGCCACGGTGGCTTAGTGAGTATCACGGTGGCCTTGTGTCTCCAGGGTTGAGGGTTCGATTCCTGCCTCGTTTCTGTGTGAGTGATGTTTGCATTGTGGGTTTCATCAGTGCACTCCAGTTTCCTTTTTAAATTACCCCTAGTGTGTTAGTGAGAGTGTGAGAGTGCTTGTGTGCCCTATGGACTGGCACCCAGTCCAGGGTGTACAGTTCCCACTGCCCTAAGTTCCCTGGGATATGTTCTGGGATTGGTTTCTGTTACACAGAACAGGATAAGCAGGACAGTTAATGAATGTGAGAGAGAGTATATTACATGACTTATTAGCAGGAAATAATATGACTAATAAGCAGAGGTTAAAATAATAGTTAGGCATTTACAATATCTTATTTGACTGTTGAGGTGAAATGAAAGTTTCACATTCGTTGTGCGTAGTGCAACTAAAGAGCCGAGGTGAAACCAATAAATAGTATTTATGGATTGTTTGTGTGTGTATGTATTTTACTAATTACTGATGCTAAGTACTAATTTTATAAGTACTAACAGGTGAAATAAACATCACAGATTATCTCATTATATTGACACTGTCAGTGGCTGGAATATATAATGCATCAAGTGAACAATCAGTTCTCGAAGTTAATGTGTCAGAAACAGGAAAAATGGGCAAGCATAGGTTTAGTATGAATCCACAGTCCATCACACTGGCCGCTAATCTGTGTCCACTGCTGAAAGCTTCTACAATGAGTGCATGAATGTCAGGACTAGACCATGGAGCACCGTCACGTTTTCTTTTACATCATGCGGATGGCTGGATGCGTGCACCACACATACCTGGGCAATAGGTGGCTCCAGGATGCACTTTGGGAAGAAGGCATACCAGGGAAGAAAGTGTGATGCTCAGGGCAATGTTCTGCCAAAAAAACAGGGTCCTGGCATTCTTGGGGATGTTAGTTTGACACATGAAACCTATAAAAATGGTTGCAGACCAAGTATTCCTTGATGGCAATGGCCTCTTTCAGCAGGATAATGTGCTTGGATAAGTGCATTAGTGTAGCAGGGGCTTTCTATAGAGGAATAAAAGGAGGTTTTACTCTCAGAGCTGTCAGAAAAGTCCTGGAGCTCTAGTGCAAAACTAAAGAAGCAAACCTCTGACACTAAACATGTCCTATCTCATCACTTCTGCTTAGGAAGAGAACAAAAATGGATTGCTTTCTCAAGCTCTTGTGAGCTCAATACTGTTTCTGTAAAAGTCCAGATGAACACAGCTGGATAAATACTTGAAGCTGTGTATGGATAATTGATGCTCCGTCTTACCAACCTGAGTAATGCATAAACACATAAAACCATAAATCTTAATGTAACGCTAATGTGCCAGTGTCAAGTCAGGTCAAAACTCTGGCTGATTAATTTAGCAATAGTGACTTTACTGTGTAATTGAATATGCCGCAGTTCAAACAAATAAACCCGAGCTTTTTTTTTTTTTTTTTAATTCTCACTTTCAGTACTCTTTTTCCATCCCGAGGCTATCCAATATTGGTGAAGTAGAAATAAAATGGGTTGTAAAAAAGTGAGAAAATTATGAACAAATAAATTTATTTAATAATAAAATGTTTTTATTGGGTTAATCCTTTATCCATTAGGTCACACATGCTGCTGATGTTTGATAAACAGGTATAAACAACAGTGTTGAATTAGAAATTACGTCAGTTGGGAAGGATCATTCAATTCAATTCATTCAAATTTTATTTATATAGCGCTTTTAACAATGGTCATTGTCTCAAAGCAGCTTCACAAAGATGAAAGAAATTTAAAAAAAAAATATATATAATAATAATAATAATAATAATAAAATATTAATAATAATAATAAATTGTGTATTTGTGAGAAAAATGTGTCTAGATAATAACAAGATGAATGAATGAAATTTCTCTGATGAGCAAGCCAAGGGTGACAGCGACAGTGGCAAGGAAAAACTCCCTGAGATGGCAACAGGAAGAAACCTTGAGAGGAACCAGACCCAACAGGGAACCCATCCTTATCTGGGTGAAACAGATAGAGATGATATAACACCATGTGGGTTGGCCTTTATCTACTAAAGCTGGTACAATCTCCAGATGCCTCGGGATGGGTAGAAAAGTACAGAACAGATGGAGAGAATTAGCGTAGTTGCCATTCAGGATAGATGTACTGGAGTATGAGGTTATGGGATGAGTTTCCCGTATGCCAGATTAAAGAGATGCGTCTTGAGTCTACTTTTAAACTGGGAAACTGTGTCTGAGCCCCAAACACTGTCTGGAAGGCTATTCCAAAGTTTTGGAGCTAAATATGAAAAAGCCCTACCCCCTTTTGTAGATTTAAAAATTCTGGGAACTACCAGAAGTCCAGAGTTTTGTGATCTTAGAGAGCGTGGCGGATTATAGCGTATCAGAATAAATAGTGCGATGTAATTTTATCCCGTCACAATTACATCTTAATTTTTAATTCTCTGCAAAGTAAAGAAGTGTATTTAGAGAAAGAGACATCTGTTTGAGAGTTTGATATATCAGCATTCCGTAATGTCTAGTTCACTGCTGATCTAACACTTGTACAGAAGATGATCATTAACACCCCCCACAAGGCTTGTAAGCCACAAAAAGCCATTGCAGAAAGGGCAGGCAAAATTTCAAGCAAAGCTGATGGGGAGATTTACAGGGAGTAGAATGAGGCTGGAGTCAGTACATCAAGAGTCACAGTGCACAGATGTCTTCGGGAAAAGCACTACAACTCTTGCATTCATAGCCACTGTTGCATCAAGCCACTCCTGAACCAGAGACGACGTCAGAACTGAAGAATATGAACTGGACCGTTGCTCAGTTCTACAAGGTCCTAAGTGAATTTTGCATTTCATTTATAAATCAAGGTCCCATAGTCTGGTGGAAAGCAAAATGCTTGAACTCCAGTGGATAGTTTTACAGTCTTTATTTATTTGTAGTGCCATGTCATTTGCTGGTGTTGGTCCACTGTGATTTATCAGGTCAACACAGCTGTAAACCAGGAGATTTTAGAGCACTTTATGCTTTTGTCTGCTGACAAGCTTTAGTAAGACGCCAATTGCCATTTCCAGCAGGACTGCCCATGTTGCCAAAACTACCCCTAACTGGTTTGTTGATAATAGTGGGCTCCATGCTCAGCTAACGACTTGAAGCCCATAGAGAATCAATGAAGGATTGTCAAGAGGTGGATGAGAAACAAACGACCTAACAAAAGAGACGAGCTGAAGGCTGCTGTCAAAGCAATCTATACTTTAATTATGTCTCAGCAGTGCTACAGGATAAGCTTACCCATTCCAATCCGCGCTGATGCAGTGATTTGGCCCCGACCAAGTACTGAGTGCATAAATTAACATTATTTTCACAATTTAGCACAACATTGTACTATAAATCATTTTTTAATCTTAGTATATATACTAGTATTTAGAGATTTTGATTTTAATGAGCTGTAATCATGTAACCGTAAAAAAATATTGAAATATTAGTAAAGTTTCTAATAAAATTATGGGGGAAAATAATTACCATTAGTTAAGTTTTATCTTGTATAGCACTTATTGTCTTGCTTTTGTTGTGGTATGTTGTCAGGGTAATCTGCATTTAAATCCATCTCTGTCTTCCTATTCGTGACATTAGTGAACTAATTATGACCTAATGCCCAAAGCTTCGGACCCCTCTCCAGAATATGAAGGATACTTAAAGGAGACTTATATGTACTAGCATGTTTTTTTTCAATCAAATTAAGAATATTTTGCATGCTATTGAACAGAAATGACAATAACTCACAAAGTTTACTGATGTGATTGGGTTGTGTGACAAAAAAAACAGCATTGTTTTAATTATTAAGTATTAATGTAATTATACATTAAAAATATTGTCTTGATACTTATAAATTTAACATATTGGCCTCCGACATGGTACTTTAAATTAGCTACAGTATGAATGTAATCTAATGTATTTTATTATTCCAAAATTAATACGCATTTAGTTTTAATAACCCAACCTGAACTGTATTTTGTGGCAGATCTGCACTAAAAGGCAGGAAAGTTTGCTTATGATGTCACTGAATGTGGAGGTCTAGTTTGCTTATGAGATTCTCCGTCTGATGTGTTTCTGCACGCCAAATCATTGCATTTATTCATAAGCGACAGGTGAGTGGAGTTTTCAGGAAAAACATTTAAATTGGATTTTTTTTTTCCTGTGCGATGCTGTTTCACACTTTTTAGTAATTTTATTGCACATTTTCAGACTAGCCGTTTAAAATACTAGCTAGCACTTGACTTTAGATTGATCATGGAAAATAGTTTAACACATTAAAAATGTCATAAGTACAATAACTTACAGCACACCACATTACACACAAGTTACTATGTTGTATTTTGTATTTATAAAATGCATTTTCTATCAGACTCTCTCACTCTAACATGCTAGCTTACGTTAAAAAACTCATGCGTCAGGTGCCAGAGGCGGGTGAAAGATGGGTCCTAACTTTAGTTCTGGTTAACCTGGACAGCTGGTGGAGAGTACAGTCCAAACCATCAAACTGTTCAAGACTGCTTCGGGCATCGAAACAGATCAATAAGTAATCCAATAAGCTCGGAAGGTACAGTATTCAGTACAGTAATCCCTAATAATTAATCCTTAATCAACGTACAAGCATTCTAAGGATTAGCTATGAGTTCACTGACCCAGATCAGCATAATAAAGTAGTGTGTAACATCAAAACTCTACAGCTGGTCCCCAGAAACAGTAACTGATGGCTTCACATGTTGGCTGCAATGTAGAAAATAAATAAATACATAAAAATGTCTGTCAGTTTTAGTGTTTGGACCATAAATGTTGTTCTATTTTGGATTCATTCACTCCATATTTGCTGGATTTTAAATCAGAAGTAAAGTCCAGGTGAAGTCCAGGTGATGTCCCAAAATGCTCGTGCTTCTTCTAGAACTTTTCCTCCAGGACCTCCAGGAATCTCCTGAACCAGTAGACTTTCTGGTTAGTTTTTAATTCCATAACTTGATGTTGTTCCTGAAGCATGAAATACAAATTGAGAATAAAGAATAGTAGATTCCCAACAGCTGGTAATCCTAAACAGGTTGGTAAAGGACGGGTCAGGGGTGGCTCAGGTGTTTAAGGCATTGGACTTCAGATCCGAAGGTCATGCGTTCAAAACCCAGCACCACCAAATTGCCACACTGGGTCCTTGAGCAAGGCCCTTAACCCAGCTGCTTAGATGTTACAAAAAAGAAAATGTAAGTCGATCTGAATAGGGACAAATGCCCAAAGGAGAAGATGAATATTATATATCAGAAGTAGCATAAGAATGCATTACTTCTAATACCATCTAATCCTGGATTTTTTTTTTGTTGTTTTTTTGTATAATTTATTTTAGGGTACAAGGTGCTTGATATATCTATTTAAATTAGAGTGTTATGAGGGATAATATATTAATAATACATTCAACATCTCAAAGACAAGAATAAATAAAAGCCTCCAGTAGGCTCACAGGGTTTACACAACACCGCACTGAGGAAACAAACTGTAGTAATAAATACAATATGGGTGACATTCAGTCAGGTGATTACAAAATATAAAACTTTTAGACATGCATCTAGACTGTTCTGGCCTGGTACGTATGAACTTCCTCTAGATGTCAGAGCAACCAAATCACTGGTGTACAAGTCATCCTTAATGACTAAAGACCTATCATTTCTTAGATATTTGGGTTAATCCATTTCAGCCCCCCCCCCCATGACGGTAAACAGTGTTAGCATCTGTAAACTGATGCAAACTTCAAAGCACTTTTGTAAGCCATTCTGGATAAAAGCGTCTGTCAAATGCCTACATGTAAATGTTACTGCCCTTCTTTCATCAGGTTTTCTTATTTATGTTTTACTTATGTTATCTTTCAGCATATTTGTAACATGTCAGAAAACTTACGCGTGCCGCTTAGCTTTTGTTGGACTCTTACAAAGCACCGACACTGGAGACTCATTCCATAAATGTAAAAAAAAAAAAAACACACACATTTCTGCTTCCAGGAAACTTCCCCTTACCCGAGGTTACCCGAGTATCCACCTAGCATGAGCCTGTGCATGAGCTGTTACTATAGAAACCATAAAGTATTAAGAAGAGCGATTGATGTGAACCTGTCATTGTGATTTGAATGCTAGTCTAAGCTTTTATAGAACAAAATAATACTAAAAATAATCAACACCTTCTGAACAATCAGATTTAAGCAAAGAGGTGAATTGCTCAACACTTAACAGTTACGGGCAATTCTATCATTAGATGTAATGCAATGTGAATGTGTGCTGTGAGGTACGCTGGTACTTAAAAGTGTTTGTGTGTGTGCGCGCGTGTGTGAGTGTGTCAGAGCCCCTCAGGCCTGTACCGCAGGGCGGGATTAGCTGTTATGTTCATTCAGCACAAAATGGATTCCGATATCAGACGAAACAGGGCAAGAGGTCTCCTTCACTTTCTCTCTCTCTCTCTCTCTCTCTGTCTCTCTCTCTCTCTCTCTAACTTACACTCTCAAACCTCGTTCTCGTCTCTGTCTCAGTCTCTCATACACATGTTCTCTTGCTCTTTGATCGTCTAATTCCTTTGTAATCTGTTAAACGAGGTCGCTTTGTTTATACCCTGTGCTTAATCAGAGGCCAAAGAGGAGGCGAAGGAGAATCACCGATGCAATCTAGTCCCGCGGACGGGCGAGACAGGGGAGAGAGACAGGAAAGGACAGAGAAACAATAAGGGTGGAGAGAGAGAGAGAGAGAGAGAGATGGCACAGCATGGATGAGTGTAAAGGTTTGATGGATGTCGTTGTTATGGTAATAATGCCTAATTATAATAAGTAATCTCTTTAAGACGGTAAGTCATACGTTACTGTATAAGATACAAAGACAATTATAGGTAGTAATTCCTAGTTTTGAGATACTAAGTCATATTGTTTATATTTATGGCAATTATTTACAATTCTGGTATATAACTATTTTGAGACACATACAGTATATTAAATAACTATAATTAGATACAAAGGTAAAATTATGAGATACTAGGGCAATTTTGAGAAACTGTCATATTTATCTCAATAATAAGTAATAACTATGACACTATAAGCCATAATAATAATTATGAGATTACAAAGTCACAATTATGAGATATAAAATCTTGTTTGACACATAATATAATTATTCCAAGTTACTAATCCATAATTACGTACATTATATTTCATACCAGTTTTATTCTAATGCTATCATAATTATGACAATGATCATTAACTGATACAGCAAGCAATAATTTTGAGACATGTACGCATAACTGGAAGATACAAACGCATAATATGAGATATTCAGTCAATTTTAAGATACTGTATTAATTATGAAAATAGTTAATAATAACAATATAACATAACTTTAGTGTACATCATAATTCTGAGGTAACATGTCATAATTTAACTTTTTAAAGAAAATACATTGTACTTGACATTAACATACATTTCGAGACAATGGGTCATAATTATGAGATACTAAATGAATTTAGATAGTAAGATAATAATTATTATTAATAATTCCTCATTAAAACATAATATCTTACTCACTCTTACTCACTCATTCTGTACACCGCTTTATCCTGTATTCAGGGTCCCGGGGGGCCTAGAGCCTATCCCAGGAGACTTACTGTAGGGCACGAGGCGGGGTACACCCTGGACAGGGTGCCAATCCATTATAACATAATATCTAAGAAACTAAAGTATAATAATTAGATAATGAGTCATAATTCTGATTTACGAAAACTGCACCTGTGAGATACCCTGTCATAATTTTAAAATAGAAATTACATTTAAAGATTATATCTAAAAGATACAAACATATTAACAAAATGAGATACTTAGTCCATTTTGAGATACAGTCAAAATTTTGACAACAATTTATGATAATATAACAAATAATGACTTTAAGACACTAAGATATAACAGAGTCATAACCATAAGATACGGAATCATATTTTCCAGAGATCACATTGTAACTGACATTAAATCTCAATTTTAAGAGTAATTACTAATAGGTAATAATTATGAGATAGTAATTTAATTTTGAGATAGTAATTTAATTCTATCATAATTATGACAATAATTTGTAACATAAAAAACAAGTAACACATAAGAGTGATAATAGTGAGATAGTAAGTGAGATACAAAGTTTATAACTATGAGATACCACGAGAAACTGTGATTTTAAGATACATAATTAAAATAAAGATTTATAATTATAATAAAGAAAGAAATACTTGTGTGACACTTAAAAACTAGATGAATAAACATAAATATGAGATACTGAGTCTATTTTGAAATACTGTCATAATTATTACTTTAATAATACTTATGACAGTAATAGGTAGTTATTTTAAAACATTTCACAGTATAAGATACAAAGTCAAGTTTGAGATACTGTTATATTTAGCTTAATAATTAATAATTATAATTTCTTTCACAAAAAAGTTTTTTTAATCATAACTTCAGGGTACCAAGAGATAATTGATATAAAATGTAGTTTCAAGACATTAAGTTATAAATCTGAGATACTGTCTCATAATTTACAAATACTAAAGCAAAATGTGTGATTACAAGTCAAGACACATTTTATGAAAATCAGAATAAAAGGCAAACGCGTGATTCCTGCACGAACTCGACGAATACCAACAGTATCTCAAAATTATTACTAGCGATGTCACAAGTACATAGTCATAACTTAAAACGCTGATTCATATTGATAGTCATGACTTATCTCAACATTGTGCGTGAATGTGGTTTGTTAGATTTACTGTATACTCTGGGTATATAAGTGAAAGTATAAGTATGATTATCTGAAAGTATAAGTATGATCTGGACACACCCATTACCCCAAGTCACTATGTCAGCTCGTCCAATCAGAATGAGCCTTGTATTTTATCACACATGTACAAATACACAGGGACACAGTATATGACCACAACACACAGACACGGGCACATTTACACACACAGGTACGCAAACACTGACGCACCTCATGCTCATAAAATCATAATAACACTTTTCATCTGTCAGTAATGATGACTTTTAATTTTCAAAAAATCCACATCAACCTTACTCAAATCACAAACATGTCTTCAAAATACACAAAACAACCCTGCTCACCGCAAACACACACACACACACACACACACACACACACACACACACACACACACATGAAAACCCTTTCAAAAGGAGCGAGGGGAAATAAACAAAGGTGTGAACGCGAGCCTTTGGCTCCGCTGGGAATTTTACTATTCTGCACTTCTCTGCTCCTCTCATCCCTCGCTTCCCACAATCCTTTGTGCTCGGCATAAAGCTGCTGATTATGAAGCCCAGAGCAGCGAGATTCTCCTCGGCTGTCAATCAAACAGTAACCTCCACACACTCTCTCTTTCCCTCTCTCTCATGTCTGCTGCACATACAGCTGCAGTAATATTCGCATGTTATGTCAGTATAGGAACATTTAAATGTACACACACATACACATACGCATACACACACTTGCTCTGAGATCAGGCCCCGCCCAGCCCTCGATCTCCCACCAAGATCAGACGGTAGATACCTGATATAGATGTGCAGATGCCACGGGGTCAGTGGTTCAGAGTGAGGACGGGCCTCAGTGTTCCTGCCCCGGTGGTTAGTGCTCCTGCTATGCTGTTAGCAAAATGTTAAACCTTGTGTTACATCTGGAATGCTTTTCCAATCCACTTCCTGTTTACAAAATCGTCATTTTAACAACCCCTGCTCATAGGGTTCCAATGGTTTAGCTCTTATCACATTGTCTTTGTAATGCGTTGACTATGACCACTAGCAATGTGAGCTTACTCTGAAGTTCAGTGATGTTCATGAACAATAAGTTATAAAGGTGTTACTACATGTTTATTATCCAACACTATGATATTTATCTACATACACTTAAAGTTAGCTAAACTGACTAGCTAGCATACATTCAACATATTTAAGTCAAAGTTTCTACTTGTTTTTTTTTGTTGTAAAAGCTTTATATATATATATATAGTAATTTATGGTTTTTAGTTTTTCTAATTAAATTAGCTAACTGTTAAAGATGTTTAGAATTTGCTAGCTAGCTGGTTAATGTTTTGTAATTTGAATAAATAAATAACCAACCTATATAATTTTTTAATTGATTTTACTAGTTAAACTTGCTGTGTAGCTTGTTCGCCTCTGAAATTTGAGGTGCTACAGGACCTGAAAAATTAAGCTTTGACCTTTGGCTAGTTAATTTAACTAGCTATCTAGCATGTTTTTTTTTTATTTCGATAGGTAATTACCTAGTAATTTATGTTTTTGAATTTTTCATTTGGCCCATTAAATTAGCTAGCTGTTTAAGCTTTGGATGAATTACCAAACTACATATGCTTACTTGTTTTTTAGTTAAGTTTGCTATGAAGCTTGTTAGGTTCTGTAATTTAACTAGTTAAAGTATATAAATATTTATGCTTTGTCATTTGGCTGGGTAAATTAGCTAAATGGCTAGGTTCAGTCATTTAGTCAGTTTAAATAGCTGGATAGTTTGGTATATTGAAAATCTTTTACCTAAATTTTAACAAAACTCAATCCCTTCATACTAGTTTCCTTTCTTTTATTATTAACAGTACTAACGTTGTACACTCATCAGAGACAAAGATGATCTCTGGCTGTTGCTTCCAAGTGTTCATTTCCTTTGTAGCACCTCTCTAAACGTTTAGCATGACGGGACATGATGAAGAAACGGTTATTGAGTTTTTCTACAACTTTTGAGGGAAACAATTAGAGATGTTACTCAGATTAAGCACTTATCAGGACTTTCTTTCTCATTTCTCAAATAGAAACCGACTGACAGATAGGTACTGTATATAATATATTCAAATAACCTCACTACACACACACACACACACACACACACACACACACACACACACACCTCAAAGTGGAAAAGCGGCCTTTTTCTTTCTACCCAAGGTTCACCGCTAGCTCAAGCAGGCTATGAGGTTTCCATAGAAACAAATCTGTCCTGCAGCCTAGGTAATCCACAGGAGCGGTACAGCACAGTGTGTGTGTGTGTGTGTGTGTGTGTGTGTGTGTGTGTGTGTGTGTGTGTGTGTGTGTGTCTGACATAGTGCAGATGGGTAAATGTCGGGAGAAGAGGGACTCTGACCTGCCAGGAGAATGAAATTAATATTCATCCAGCATCTCAATCACACACACACACACACGCACAGACACACACACACACACACACACACACACACACACACACACACACACACACTACTCATCAGAAAACAAAAATATGGAGTAAACTGAAGCAGCCTAACGAAAGATGTGGTTTTAAAAGTATAAAAAAAAACAGTGGAAAATGTCTGAATAATTCAACTGTGTTACTCTACTTAAGCACTATTCTTGTAGCTCTGTACTTTACTTGAGTCCATTTCAATAAGAAATTTGTTTTTTCAATTCCATCCATTATAATTTTAAACATTATAATTTAAACTTGTTTCAAATCTAAACACCTATGCGATGTTGTTTCATGTTAAGAACTTAATGCCTTCCTTGTGAAGAACTTCTTCACAATTCATCTTCAAAATTAAAAAGGTTCAAATGCTAGCTTCGGGGTGTTAATACATAATAGCTAGAGTTTATTTCGTTGGTTTGCCAAGCATTATACAGTACATTACTTTGGTAAGTTTACTGGCTAATTAAGATTGTATACTTTGGTTTGGTAAATTAGCTAGTTAGTTAAGTTTTTTATTAGTTTTATGAATTCCCTAGTTAGTAGTTACTAGCTGATTAAAGTTTTGTACAAGTTTGTTAAATCAGCATCCTTTTTTTGAGACTTTATTTCAAATTGTTTTCAGCTGGTTTTTTGATTTAGAAATAGTAACTTTTTCCTTATATATATATATATATATATATATATATATATATATATATATATATATATAAGATAGATAGATAAATAAATATAACTTTTAAAGTTTGAAAAATTGTTTAGCTATTTATTCTGCTTATACCACCCTATTTAATTTATTTAATTAGCTAGCTAGTTTTTGTCTGATTTTGCAGAATATTTAATAAATAAAAAAAACAGAAGATAAATATTAATCCAAATGTTTCGTTTACTTTTGAATAATTGAGAAAGTTTAAATGTTGCTATATTCATAAAAAAAAATCATATTTGTACTTTCAGTTTTAACAATGTAACTTGAATAGAGTTCTTTGTACTTTTTCCAACATGATAATTTATTACTTTAAAGAATTAACGCATGTTAGAATGTTAACCATCATCTGAAATTTCTAATCAGGCCCAATTTCAATAGAAGCATTTAAGAAGTCAGCAACAATACTATCAATAATGCGTATTTTCAGTGATATACATCCACTTTGGATTCACAGTATGGTATAAAGTTAAACAACCAAACTAACTAACAAAAATATTCTCAAAGCCCATATTTAAGAATCCTCATCAGTCTAACTCTCATAACTAGTATCTAGTAGTGGTAACGAAAAATGTAATTAAAAATGTAAGTTTATTCCTAAAGCACAGATGTTGTTAACTTGTGTTAAGAAAAAGTGTTGTTCAGTACTGGAGTGAGACTCAGTGGTGCTTATATTCCAGCATATAATGTTTCCAGATTTAATGCTGATACAAAAATCACTTTGGTGTTTAAGATGTTTGGTGTAAATTCGTATAAAATGTAGCTGTACTTTACAACAGTGAAAAAAAAAAGAAAAAAAAACTAGACTGACTTTGATCACTTTTATGCCAAGTGAACTGATTGTGTTCCCCGGTCATCACTTTTCCATGCTAATGCTAGCATTGGTCCCTGTGCTAGTGGTAGCCGTCCTCCCTGAGCCTGGCACTTTGACGGACAGCTGTGTAGTTCTGGCTCAACTCCAGCCGTGCGGATTACTCATGCAACTAATCTCCCATGATGCCCCGCGGCCAAGCCGGGGCCTGCTGCGCCTCTGCTCTTCATCAATATGCATGAGCATGCTAATGAGCCGAAAAAGCGCACAGGTGAGCTAGCTCAAAGAATCCGACACAACAGAGGAGCCTTATTAGCATAATTAGCAAGCCACATGAGCGGGGTCCAAATATCATAATGACGGCCAGAGCACTAACCTGCACTCATCACAATTACTTGCAGTATGTTAATGTCCTGCGACTCAGCCTCGGAAGACGCAGGTCCAATTAATACCGTTACAAACCCGTGCGGCGGCCATGTTGGAAAACCATGACAGATCGAGCGGCGGTGATAAAGCTATGATGCTAGTGCACATTTCTTCCCACACTGACAGTCTGACACACTTTTCAATACAGAAAAAAGAAAATAACACACATACAACCTTAATAACACATCACACACAAACACACACATACACACATACACACATGCAAGTGCAAGGCCTCATGTGCTAAAATGAGCTTATGCAAGGTGACAGGTTCTCTCTCTCCGTACTGCGCTTTCTCCCTCTGCAGGAGCACTTCAAACACACACTTGTTGTGTTGCAGGGATGATAAATAGCAGCAGCTGGAGATACAGTGTGTGTGTGTGTGTGTGTGTGTGTGTGTGTGTGTGTGTGATAACAAGCTCTTCATGATGCCTGTTGGCTCTGAACTCTCCTTGCTGGTGCATTGTGTGGCACTAACACGCTAATTGAGTGAGGTGAAGCCGTGTGTGTGTGTGTGTGTGTGTGTTGGGGTAGGGGGTAAGACTGCTGGCACTTTTGAACTACTTCAGACCGGATAAAGGTGTCACTCTTAGCCACGGTACAGGATCACACGATTTCCTCACCTCATCAGACGATCCAGGAAGGATTCAGTTTATATCCTGTGGGGGAGAAAAAAACATTTGTGTTGTTTTTTTTTTCTTCTTTTCTTTCAGCTCACCCCAAACCAAAAATAAAACATTGATAAGACTTAAAACACAGTAATTTAACAGATAGTTAAACACCATGATTTTAGCTACTAATTTTAGCTACCTAGCAGTGATTATCATAAAAAAAAAATCCATATCACCTTATGACATTTTTGTTATTCTTTAAAAAAAAAAGAGAGAACAAGTGCAGAATAATGATGTACTGTACTGACAACGCGAGACGAGAGCTTGGATTAAACAATTTAAATTCCTAGTCAGCAATGTAATACTAGCTACTCACACAGCTAGCAAAATATTGGAAATGGATAGTTAACTCTATCCATAAAAATTCCAGATTATCTAACAGCATTTTCTTAATCTACTTTTCCTGATTACATTTAAGGACAGGTTTAAACATATTGCTAGCCAGCTAGCTAAAAACACTTTGGAAAATTCCAGTTTACATCTTGCCATTTGTGTATTTTTTTTGTCAATAAAGAAATTCACAGTAAGAAAATATAAATTACATTTTAAGTGCACAATTTATATCGACAGTCAGCTACTGTAGGTCGCTGACAAAATGTTAGCTACTTACATCCACCTAGCAATGGTTATACGTTTCATGGCAGAATTTAAAATTCTTGATTATTTTGTAGAATTTCCTTAATCTACAAACATTACAAAGAAACAACTAAATAAATATGGAACAATAAAATAGAAATGATATTTAAAAGTACTTGATTGCACATATTGCTAATTAGCTAACTAGCAAAATGATATTAGATACATATACACCCAGCGATAGTCCAAATTTGTTTGCTAGCTTTAAAGTCTAGCTTGTCAAAGCAGTTGGAACTTGGAATTTTTAACAAACAAATTGCTACAATAAACTACTTAAAAAAGAAAAAAAGTAAGTAAATAAATAAATGAACATTAAACAATAAAATTAATGACATTTAAAAGAACTTGATTGCACATATTGCTAGTCAGCTAGCTAGAAAAATAATGGTAGTTACTTATACCCCTAATGATGGTAGGAAATTTGATGCTAGCTTTAAAATGCTAGATTGTAAAAGCATTAAAATATTATATTTTTAAAAATACTGAACAACAACAGTTGTAAAATAAATGACATTTAAAAGTACTTGATTGCACATATTGCTAGTCAGTTAGCTAGCAAAATAATGTTAGGTACTTATACACCAAATGATGGTAAGTAATTTTAAGCTAGCTTTAAAATGCTAGGTTGTACAAGCATAAAAAAATTATATTCTTCAACATTCTGAACAACAACAGTACATGTTGACTAACCATGAATTAACAGAACACTGGTCAGCTAGTTAGGAATGTAACACTAGCTGAACACAGACCTAACACAACTGAATAGATAGAAATTGTAATTGAATTTAATAAAATGTTTTTATTATTTTGTAGAATTTCATAAAAACAATTCAATAAATAAACACAGAAATAATTAAAATAAGATAAATAGAGATGACATTTACAAATACTATTGAGTAACTTTGTACCAACATGATGATAGCTACTGTACTTACACACTTAGTGATGATTAGAAATTGTCAGCTAGGTTAAAAATTCCCGTTGGTCATAAAATTTTTAAAATGTTTAAAATTAATTAAAAAAATATTTAGAACAATAGCATGTTTCACTAGATTGCTAGTCAGTGAGTTAGCAATATAACGCTAGCTAAACACAACTCTAGCAAAATCAAACAGTTAGAAAATAAAATCAAACAATTAGAAATTTAAATTACTGGTTGTTATGACATTTGTTAAAATCTACATTTTTATAATTTCCCATAATTTCGTAAAATTTCACGAATGTACTTACAAGCAAACAAATAAATAAATATGTAACAATAAAATAGAGATACCATCTAAAACCACTTAATTGCACCTATTGCTATAGGTAGCAATGTGATGCTAGCTTCTTACACACCTAGTGATAGTAAGAAATTGTTATCTAGGTTAAAAAACCCAAAAGGTTTTTTATCTACTTTAAAATTTAAGGTTATCAAACCATTTTTTTTACACTCGACATTATTATTGCTTATTATTTTGTAGAATTTTATTAATCTACTTACAAACAAACAAACAAACAAACAAATACATTACAAGAAAATAAAAATTGCAAATGATTGCAAATGTTGCTAGTCAGATGGCTAGGAAAATTATGTTAGCTACTTACACACCTAGCAAGTGTTAGAAATTATTAGCTAGGTTAAAAATCCATATTGTCATTTAGCATTTAAAAAAATAAAATTAAAATAAAAAAAATTTCTGAACAATAATAAATGTTGAACAAACTTGATTGAACAGCTCGCTAGTCAGCTAGTTACTAGGAAAATCAAACAATTAGAAATTGTTAGTTAGCTTTAAAATTCCAGGTTATCATTGAATTTACTTAAATAATAAAATATAGACCATGTTGAACAAATGTGAATGAACAGATTGCTTTTCGGCTAGTTAGCAAAGTAATGCTAGCTAAACACAAACCTAGCAAGATTGAAAAATTAGAACTTGTTCGCTAGCATTAAACTTTCAAATTACATTGTAGCGTTTATATATTTTATCTTAAGTTAAAAAAATTTTTTGTCAACATTCCAGAAAGTTTTACTTTAAGGGTAAGGGGTCAGGACTGTTTTATGTTTTGATGGTTGATGAAGAAAGGAATACACACACACACACACACACACACACACACACACACATAAAGCTAAATTCTGATTATACGCTCATTCCTGAAGCTACCTGAAGAAGATAGCGAGCGAGAGAAGTTGAGTGCATACAGCAAAATAAGAAGTAAAAAAAATCCAAAAACCTCGAGCTGATGTAATAATAAGGTAAAGATGAGGGGAAAGCTCCGCACTCGTCTCTTCCTTGTTTCAAACACGGCCTTGTTCTAATCCCCCCCCCACGAACACGTCTCTGTTCCCGAATAAAGTCTCAATCCGGAACGAAGCAGAGCGTCGCTCCTAGTTAGAGCAAAACACACACTGTTAGAAACACACAAATAGAATTTTTTTTGAAGTTTTTAACAGTGAGGACGATGTCGAAGGGAGAGAGAAAGAGAGAGAGAGAGAAAGACAGGAGGAACGGAAGGAGGGAAGAAGAGGAGAAAGAGGAAGACAGCAGAGCAGGAGGAAGGTGTTCCCTGGAGATTCCCCTCCATTAATTGTGAAGTGAAGGTGCCCTCGGGGCAACACAAGGGAACGGCATTAAACCAGCCGGCAGCCAGGCACTCGCACTCACACACACACACACTCACACACACACACTCACACACACACACACAGTCTCTTCTTTCTTTCTCCACCAATGCACACCTTTCTCGCTTTCTCTTCTTTTTGTTTTCACCCTGTGACACACACACACACACACACACACACACACACACTTGCTAGTGTGGTGTAAAATTAGCTTAATATATGGACACTTTTCTAAAACATCCTGCACACAATAGTTAGTGTGTGTGTGTGTGTGTTTGTGTGTGTGTGTGAAAAGAGAGAAAGACAGCATGAGAGTATGAGAGAGAGAGACAGAATTCCCCCACTAGAGGGAGCACTGAGAATGTAGTTTGACCTCTCTTTCTCTGTTTTGGTGTGTGTGTGTGTGTGTGTGTGTGTGTGTGTGTGTGTGTGTGTGTGCGCGCGCATGGAACATCTCAACTCCAGACCATGGATGAAGACATGGAGTGCGCATGGAACACATGCCAGCACACTAGTCGAAGTGCACTTGGTGCTGTAAGTCCGCACTTCATTCAGTAAGAGAGGGTAGACTGAGACTAATAGAGAGAAAGAGAGAGAGAGAGAGAGAGAGAGAGAGAGAGAAAGAGAAGGATTATTAAAGAAGAGAGACATAGACAAACATTTGAGAGATAGAAAAATTGAAAGAGACACAGAGAGATAAAGAGAGACAAATAGAAAGCATGACTGAAAGAGACGAGTAAACGGAGAGATAGAATAGTACGAAGATTGATAAACAGGTAAACAGCAAGACAAGGCAACGAGAAAGAGTAAAAGACAGATAAAGATTGAGAGAAGACAAATAGGAAGAGACACACAGAAATGCAGAGAGAGAAAAAAAGAAAAGAGAGAGAGAGATTGAAAGTGCAAAATAACAAGAAATGTTGATGGAGATAGTGTGCAAGAAGCGGAGAGAAAGAGGAACGTACTGTACGGTAATACAGAGAGACATATAAACAGTGTGATAGGTGAAGAGATAGAAAAGAGAGAGACAGAATCGTTAATCACACAGAGACTAACAATGAGATGGACAGAGAGACAGAAAGAAAGTCAGGGAGACGGACTGAAAGCGGATAAAAGGCACAGACAAGGAGACAAACAGGGAGAGATTCAGACAAGGAGACATATTCCGCAAAACAAAGGGAGACAAAAGGGTGGACACACAAAGACTTATTAATACAATGACTGATAGATAGATAGATAGATACCCTGTTTAAAGAGAGACACACAGGCAGATAGATGAAAAAAACACAGACACACATAGTGTTGAAGTCCACTATTCAGTTTGCAACTGTGATGCAATCCACAAGTGTGTGTGTGTGTGTGTGTCTGCGTGTCTCCATATACAGTTGTAGCCCTAGCCATAGTTTCCGTGGGATGGTGGGTGTAAAGTGAGTTGCCGAGGGCGACGCCAGTATGAAAGGTGCCTAATGAAGCACTTAGCATGGGAAGGCTCCACCTGCTACTGCGTCAAACCTGATTGGCTGATGGGAGGCCTAACGCTAGTCAAGCGACCTTTTGTTGCTTGGAGACGAGCCCTGAGGCAACGCCCCAACCCTGACCCCCATACCCACCTTATCACCACAGATACGATGTGACATCTTAGGAAGGCAGTGTGTGTGTGTGTGTGTGTGTGAGAGAGAGAGAGAGAGTGGTTGGGTCGGTGTGAGTGAAGGAGAGCAACTGTTTTACTTCATGTCTTGCTCTTCAAACACCCATCTCTCTCTCCATTGGCCTCTCTCTACTTGTCTCTCTCCATCAGTCTCTCACCACCACCACCTGTATCTCCACACATCACCCTCCGAACATTTTCTCACTCAGTCTCTCATCACGTGTCTCTCCACACGTCTCTCCAAACATCTGTCTTAGTCAGTCTCTCACCACCTGTCTCTCCATCAGTCCCTTACCAATTGTCTCTCTCTCTATCAGGCTCTCACCAAATGTGTCTCTTCAAACATCTCTTTCCATCTGTCTCCCACCACTGGTAGAAAGACAGTGACGAAAGAGAGACTCAATCCATCAGTCCCTTACCAAACATCTCTCTCCATCAGTCCCCCATCTTCAGTCTTTCACCAAATGTTTATCTCCAAATCTCTCTCTCCGTCAGTCCTTCACCACCTATATCTTTACCTGTCTCTCTCTCTATATATCAGTCTCTCCGTTGGTCTATCTCCAGCCATCCTTCCATCCATCTCTATCCATCAGCATCTCTCCACCTGTCTCTCTCCACAAGTCTCTCTTCCAATATTTATCTCCTTCCATCAGTCTCTTCCATCTATCTGCATAAGTCTTTCTGTCCATGTCTCTTTCTATCTGTCTCTCTGCAGTCATCTACTTCCATCACTGTCTTCTACCAGTCTGCCTCCATCAGTCTTTCTCTACCATTTCTCTCAGTTTTATCTTTAATGCATCTCTCTCTACCACTCTGTCTCTAACCATCTGCTTCCATCAGTCTACCTCTTCCAGTCTTTCTCCATTAGTCTTTCATTACACATCTATCATCAATCTTTTTTCCAATTGTCTCTCTCTACCCATCTCTTTCCAGCAGTCTCTCTCCCATTCTTTCGCTCTATTAGTCTATCTCTACCTATTTCTCTCCTCAAGTCTCTTTTTCTGTCTCTATTCATCAGTCTATCTTTCTCATTTGTCTTTTTCTCATCTCTTTTTCCTATGCCTGTCTCATGTATCTCTCCCTTGTGTGTGTGTGTGTGTGTGTGTGTGTGTGTGTGTGTGTGTGTGTGTGTAAGGACAGGCCAGGCCTGAGCAGCTTCTGAGCTGCATCGCAGGGCACAGGAGTGGAAAATTGAAGCCATCAAGGCCCAGACTAACGGCTCAGAAAGAAGACGAGTAGAGCGGAGGACAGTAAAAAAGGAGGGAATGGTCCACTCAGTCATGAAAGACGGACAGAACGACACTCGTTTATCGAGAACGGGTGAGAGAGATGCACCGTGTTTTATGGTTATTGTGCCGCGATAGGGACGGACGCTTAAAATGTTCTCAAGCAATTACTTTCTATCGCCCACACACACACACACACACACACACGCACACACACAGGTTATAAGTTTCTGTCTTTCGTTTCTCTGGAATCCATCTATGGGATTGATGGTTATTTGTTTAATAGCATTCAATTTTATGGTGGGGCAGATTTCCAATGAAACACAAACGCAAATACACACACACAATGTAATTCTCTGTACATTGTAAAACTGGTGAATTTGTGCACAGTAAATATCGCCATCAATACAATGTTGATAAATCATAAATAATTAAAATCATGAATTCACACTTTATGTGCTTTAAGTGGTTCATGTTGTCAGTATGCTGTTGCTAGGCAACAAGAAAATATGTACATTCACTTTCAAATAGGTTCACATAATCAGGTAGGAAAGGTTAGATTAAATTCGATTCTATTAGATTAGGTAAATGTTGACTAGTCTACATGGACTAAAATGAGGTATGGTGATTCACAGGGCTCGGGTTTAGGCCCACTGCTATTTTCTTTTTACATCTTTCCTCTGGGCAACATAATTCACATTCCTGAGTTTTCACTGTTATGCTGATGACACACCGTTAAGGCAGATTAGAAAAGCCAGCCTAATAAAGTTGAGCAATGTGTACAGGACATCTTTAGACGTTCCTTCTGCTTAATCCTGACAAGACAGAAGTACTGGTACTTGGATTACGTAAAGCTAGAAGTAGACTTTCTGATAAAAGTTGCTTTACATTACAAGGAGCCCTCATGTCTGTGTTTCCTTCTGGCTCTCACTTTTAGTTATTCTGGCATAGTGTAGGATTGAAATTCCCACAATTTTTTTTCCCACAAAAAAAATTTGTACCTGAGCATCCAATAATAAAAGTGGATGGCATATTTACTCAAACACCTCGCCTGGTGTATTAAACTTCAAGATGCCTTATCACCCAAATGAGGACGGGTTCCAGTCTGGTTGAGTCTGGTTCCTCTTAAGGTTTATTTCTTCTGCCATCTCAGGAAGTTTTTCTTTGCCAGTGCCTCCCTCTAATAATTATATTTTTGACATATTTCCTCACACTTTTCAAAGATTACATTACACTAGATTAGATTATCATTAGATTACATTACACTACATTACATTAAATTAGAGTCTTTTTATTTGCTAAGATGCTTGCCTTTTTTACAGGGATTAATAAGAAATAACTGTAACTTCCCTGTCATCTTTCTGTATGTCAGTTTCTGAAAGCTTCTTTCTTTCTTTCTTTCTCTCTTCTGTTCTTTAATTCTTTCTTTCTTTCTTTCTTTCTTTCTTTCCTTTTAGCTTCATTCGAGCACAGCATTTCCCCTCTATTATTTCACCTTTATTTCATCACGTTCCTCCTCGTCATTTCCTGAGGCAAACAGGGAAATGCAAACCTACTATTTTAGGCACAGGATCAAAAACCGGGACCCCAGTACAGAAATAAATACTGCACACAGAACTGAAAAACAGCAACCTGGTACAGAACCACTTAGGGAGGACAGTTTCTAGGACAGAGGACGTTTTCAGAGTGTCCCTTCTGCAAAACTTGAAGGATTATAGTACATGCTCAGGCTGGGGATTCCTAATCTCACCTCCTGTCTTTCTTTGTGGGGTTTGCACGTTCTTCATGTGTTTTGTGAGTCTTCTCCGGGTACTCTGGTTTTAGATTTGTCAATGTAGTGTGTGTGTGTGTTTGTGTGTTTGTGTGTGTGCACCGTTAGCTTGTCAGACTTTGGGTTCTTTATAAACTTCCTCAGAAATGTTATAGGTTGATTCAGGCAATGATTGCTCAGCCATGTTGGCTTGGATTTATAAACAGTATGGAAAAGTTGTCAGAGTGAAATTTATGAACCTTTATAAGATCTCCATATGTTTTATTTTCATGAGATCTTTTGGGGATGTTTATAATGAAGTCTTAGCAATTCTGACTGGAGTTTGTGTCTCCACTGGTATAGGGAAATGGAAACGACAGGTTTTGT